>NC_089851.1:12318419-12620919 GCF_036373705.1 Amia ocellicauda | reverse complement strand
TCACGTTTTGGGGGAGAAATACAGATCCGAGCAGCAATCTTTGCACATGGGTGGAGGTGCTCGTAGCGTTTCCCTGAGCAGGAAGTGGAGCATTTTTGCAGTCATTATGGCGAGCTGACCGGGAGAGGTAAACGTGGATTGCATGGTCTGTGCCTCCTCTTTTATTGGGAATCCCTGCATTATACAGTTATATCCCATGCTTATGCCGTTTTTGTGAAAGAAAGGCGATGCACGGCTGATAATTGATCCGAGGTGAAGGCTGACGTGAAGCCAAAGTTAAGCTGAAAGGCAACGGAGGGACTTTTGGACGCCGGGGTTTTAAACACCCCCTTGCCTTTTCTTTTGTTTGCTTTATGGCTTGTGATAGTCGGGGTCTTCATCTCGATTGCATCCGTTTACTTGATTCCCAGTGAGTCCATTGCACATGTCCCCCGGTTTAAATAGACCAAATGCGCATCTTTTCTTTGACACTTCTTGCTCGAGTGTCGGAGCTGCTCAGTGGGGACGGGAACTTCGTATAGACCCGTTACATTGTAGCTGGACATTTGTAATTGTATATTGAGGCTAATTATGCGAGGTCATGAGACCAGTTAGCTTTTCTTTTCCTTTCGCATTGCAACAGCAGTGAAACATTATCCTTAAACCAGTGGATGTTGGATTGCATTTGAACTTCAGCATGTTAAAGTGATTTAAAGCATGGTAAAGTAAATAAGTGGTTGCAGGTAGTTATGAGTCCATAAGCTTTGCAAATAATATCCTCTTAATAGAATGTTCAGTCTTTCATTTTTTCATTACCTTTGTTTTTTAACTCACTTAAAATCATGTTTTTGCCCTAGTTTGTGAGAGAGTTCCCCTTTGATCCTAATGATGGACACATTGAATATTTACAACTTGAACAAACAAACAAGCAAGAATCCTATTTTGTGGATGAATTGAAAAAATATACAAATTATGTTTAGGCAGAGGCTGAATTATATAGTACTGATGCTCCTGTTTGCATCCAGTGGACAAATATATTTGCTGGTTGTTCTTCATTCTTTGTTAAATCTTCTATTCATAATGTCCTGTTTGTCCCGGTTGATAAGATGTAAAGTGAATGTGTTTGTATTTTTCTAAAGCCACTCCTACACACAAGAATGAAACCTTGAACTATGAATTGGTGACTTTCTGTGCATAATGTTTGATTGGTTTTCTGTGATTGTAAACCTTATTTCTGATGTTTCTGATAGTTGGTGTGGATGACTACAGCTCTGAATCTGATGTCATTATTATACCTTCTGCCTTGGACTTTGTTTCACAAGATGAGATGTTGACACCTTTGGGAAGATTGGATAAATACGTTGCAAGCGAAAATATTTTTAACAGGTATGTTGGAAAAGATAGTGGTGTTTTTAATTCATGAGTTATATACTTTCATTAAAGTATCCTTTATGCAAAACATGTATTTCTGAGGCAACTATTCAGAATGGTCAAACTTGTACACTTTCGATTGTTAACCAATGCCAAGATGCACAATTTCTGGCTGAAGTCACAATTTCAAACAAGTAAAATGCTTTAAACCTCCCCCGTATGTTTGATTTAATTTTTTGATTGATTTTTAACCAGACAAATGGTTGCTCGAAGTTTGCTGGACACTTTAAAGGCAGTAAGTGAGGATGAGAGGGACTGTATCGCTGTGCTGGAGAGAGTAAGCCGACTGGCAGATGATTCAGGTAAGTCCTAACCTTTTAATGCTTTTGTGTTCACAAAGTAATATCAGCTCTTGAGTTCTATGAATGTATTCTATCCTCTCTGGTGCACTTATTAACATTATTGTTAAGGGTATTCATATTTCAAATAATGTGCTTTGGATAAGGGCGTCTGACAAGAAATAATATTTATACATTTTATCTAGTTGTGCCCTTAAGATTGTGTGTGTGTGTGTGTGTGTGTGTGTGTGTGTGTGTGTGTGTGTGTATATATATACACAGACACATACGGTAAGAAAAACTTTTACTATTTTACCCTAAACAGATTATAAGGAACTACTGATTTTATCAGATAGAGAAGTATTGTTAAAACCTGTACTTTAAAACAATCCCTGTTTCCCTTTATGATATAGAACTGCAAAATAACATCATTTTTGGTTTTATACACTATTAAAGTGTTACAGAACACCCCCATGTTGATTGTGAACGCTTGTGTATGTGTGCCATTATCTAAAATATACTTACACGCACAACTTTAATTCAATTTTTAAAAAAATGTTCATTTTTTGATTTCTTTCCCTTGGTGTTAAATCAGTTGAGGAATGCGGATGGCATTGAATTCCTGATGATTTTCACAGAGACTGAATAACTGTAATAACAAACCCAAGCATTACATTCTTGCAACTCCTGTATTGGCTGTGCCTGAGAGCGAGCCTGATTCAACATGATCAGTACATGTGGGTGGGACCTCTGCTTTGGCTTTTCAAATTCCTAGCACTGAACCATCTTACTGTTCCCCACAACAAATCCCATGTTCATTGACAGCTTATTTTCTGATGATTTGTATAACTAGGGACAAGAAATATCCACCTTAATTTGTTTTTAAATTAAATAGAAGTTTAGGGTACACACACAAACTATGGTTACTATGGATTATTTTTTGTTATACATATTGATTCACTGGTGTTTGTCCTTGGATAAAATACACTTCTGTGTAATGGATATTATCAGACATGCTTTGTTTATAAAAAAAAAAAAGTGCCTTTTCAATCCTGGTACTGAAAGTATTGGAATAGGCTGGAGCTCTACATGAGTTCACCTCAGTGTTTTGTATGTACTGTGGAAACTGTCTACGTGTCGTGGCAGGTTTTCATTACCTTGCTGGTCTGAAATGCTTGTCGTCTTTTTTTCTTTGCATGAGTCCATGACTAATAACATGAAGAACCCCACCCCCTGATTAATCATAGGGAGCTCGCTTCCTTTTTATAAGTTCTCAAAGCTGTAGAGAGAGCCATATTGGTGTCTGTCGTTGAGCCAAAGACCCGTGAAATTAGCTTTCCTTTTAGAGGCTCAGATGTTAAGTAGTAATGCCTGCTGGGAGAGGTTCCATGTTTGTCCTTGCAAATTCCCTCCTACTCAGCAGGCAGTATTTACTACTGTCAGCAAGACATTTTCAGACTGAGCTTTTATATAAAATATATATTAATGTTTCTTATTCACATAAAATCCTATCCTGAAATAAAAAGTATGGATACACCCATATGTGCAGTGGGAGAAATATGTATTCTACATTTTCTTGCTAGGAATACCCTAATATGGGGGTGGGAGGGGACACAATAGGCTTTGTTACTTCATCAAACAAACTCTAATCGCTGTTTCTTTATGATGTGAATTTGTGGTCAAGCTGACCTCATCTGTGGGATTTCATTTTCATGAATATCTCGGCTGTGGTTAATACCATTTGCATCGCTGAACTCCTTGTATGTTTCTCGCACCGGTTGAGATTATAACTTTTGTGGTATTCTTGTACTGTATTCAGTATAAACGGTGACTAGTCTGTTCAATACATCAAAAGTACAGGTCTGTAACGGGCAATGCTAGCATGGTGTCCTAAGATTTTAATTTAATTTGGGCCCTGTCTGTAAAACTGGTTCTGTCTCATTTGTTTGCAGAAATGCCATTATAAAGAGAACTAGATTGTTTTGTATTATATTTGTTGTAAAATAACCACAAACAAATGGAAGTCTTAAAGAATGCAGTGTTTCCAGTATGGACTTAGTTAAATGAAAAATATCCATCTGTACTGTATGTAAAGTTTCTTGCTAGTGGGCTGTGAAAGTATGGTGTTATACATTATCACACAATGGGAGCCTGTATTTACACGTTTGACTCTGCTTTAGAGACTTGGCAACATCTGTTTTTCTCAGTTGCTTTATCTCAGGGGAAGCTACAGTACTGTATTACTTTTTTCTTAAAGAAATACGGATTAAAAAACAAACATATCTTTTCTGTTGGGAGTACTCCCATGTTGAATTTTGACAAAGTGATTTATCACATTCATTTGGATAACTTCTATTCTTACCCCAGGCTTACCCTGTTTTTTTTTTTTTTTTTTTTAACCTCTCGAGAGCAGCTTGTACAATCGCAAACCTTTGAAGTAGCATGTCTTTAGTCACATTCATTCCTGAGGTTTTGTTTAGGTTAGCACAGTATAGGAGACATTTGATTTCTGTTTTAGTAAACAAAATGTATGCTATATCTCATTGGGAAATATATATGCAGAACAGTTTCAATATAGGATGCTTACTTTTCAATATGAGATGAAAGACTTGATCATTTACATTTGTAAGTGCTGGTTTCTTAAGTCGTTTGTGTCGTAATGATCTAAAATGTCACCATTTGAATTCCTCTATTTCAGAGCCAACTGTTCGAGCAGAATTAATGGAGCAAGTCCCTCACATAGCTATTTTCTGCCAAGAAAACAGACCTTCCATTCCCTTTGCTTTTTCTAAATACTTACTACCCATAGTGGTGAGATACCTCGCTGACCAGAACAACCAGGTATGATTTAAGAGATTTCATAGTTTAGTTTATTATTTCTTGTTAAGGTAGAGTCTAGGCCATAGGTTAAGGATAGTTGGTATTTGATGTGTGTATATATATATATATGGATGATTTTTAAGATAATTTGAAAATAACCTCTTAGAGAGAAACCTAAGAAGGCATTTGAATGAATACAGTCAGACTCGGGGTGGGCAAGTACCACCTATTCTGTTTTAAGGATGTTCTGGAAAAACATATTTTTGTGTGCATTTATTTTTGTCTTGCTTTATAAATTACAACCATATACCCCTTATGATCTAATGGAAATGAAAAACTAAAATCTCCATGTCAGCAAATGTTCCCATTGGTTTTCTAGTGAATTTAGTTAGTTTAGAAGTTCATACCAAAGCTAGAAGCAGAAGAAGCTTCAATGTTATCAAGTTTTAATGACATCTGCTTCTTTTTATAGTGAATATATATATTTTTTTGCTAGCCCACAAATATCTTTAGCTACTGGAGCAGGGTTTCTAAAGGAGCCGTTAAAACTATCTCCTGCCACACACTTTTAGCTGCTGTGTGGCTGCTTTCACTTAGCGTTTTATTCCATTTAATGTAGGTAATCTGCATCACAGGAATTTAAACTCTACCTTGTGGGCGATGTTAAACCTGACAATGGCAGCCTGTGCATTGAGCAGCCTGAGTGTTGATGGTGTGGGGGGGATTCTTTGTTGCAGGTTCGAAAGACCAGTCAAGCTGCTCTCCTGGTGCTATTAGAGCAGGAGCTCATCGAGAGATATGATATTGAGACCAAAGTGTGCCCGGTCCTCGTGGACCTGACCGCCCCTGACAGCAACGATGATGTGAAAACGGAGGCCATGGCAGTGAGTCACGTGACCTGCTTGTGAATGCTTGTATTGTGATTCTTTGGTTCACAGCCCCTAACACATTTTGAATTTAGCTGTGTGACTTACTTTAGTTTTACGAAAACTGTTCTCTGACTTGCATTGGTCATATGTGAATTATTTTAAGTATTTGTTGTTCAAAACTTTGTGCTGAAGATTATTCATCAAATCATAACATCAGAAGTGGTTCTGTTCTCTTGGATATAATTTGTTTGAAAAGTACATATTTTAACAAGTAACCAAATACTTTCTTCAGTTAGGGTATAGACAATACTTATGTTGCATGCTTGGTACAATACAGCTAATTTAACAAGTGTAACCTTCCATCCCAGTTGTTTAAGTCTTTTTAAGTTAACAACGCATTTGTTTCTAGTCCTGTTAGCAACTCAATATTTCCCCTATTTTCAGATTATCTGTAAAATGGCCCCCATGGTTGGAAAGGATATCACTGAGCGACTCTTCCTTCCCCGCTTCTGTGAGATGTGCTGTGACTGCAGGATGTTTCACGTTCGAAAGGTCGGTTTCCAGCCGTTGTTGTCTGAATCGCTGTGATTGTGGATAGGGCCCTGTGCAGGACTAAACACTGTTTTAAAGCCAAGTCATGCAAAACACAGGGCCCTATAGATGTGTGGATTAAATGATAGTGTCAGATAGTAAACCATACTCACAATTTACTCATGGTTTCTTTGTTGCAGTTGTAGTATGTTGGTGCGGTCTCAGTTTTGATTGTGATGAAGATGAGTAAACATTCAGCTTTATGAAACTTCAGATCACATGTACTGTGTTCCATTACACTTTTAAAGGATTACAACTGAAGCTGTTTTTTTCCTCTGAATCGATTCTTGATTGTCTGTCCTAGCACTCTGAGGACATTTGTCTCAATGACATCTTGTTTTGACCAGGTCTGTGCAGCCAATTTTGGAGACATCTGCAGTGTGGTTGGACGAGAGGCAACAGAAGAGCTTCTGGTGAGTATAGATTTCGTGGTGAAGAGCATGTCAAATGACGTTGCAGTACAAGAATGAATTTCCTTTTATGGTAAATATCATATCAGTGCAGAACAGCTTGCTTTATTTCCAGTAAAAAATATCTTCCGAAGATCATTCAAGTTGATTGCAGCATTAGTATAAGGGAAGTTTACAAGTCGTGCACAAAAAAAGAAATTAAAAAATACAGAAATTGAAGATCACTAGCACTGTTTATTTCCACGACCTACTTTAACGCTTCCTGTCAATCAATTCCGAGAAGGCTTATTACAGGCTGATTATGAAGCCTAAGTAAGGCAATTCAAAAATGTTATCTTAACAGTTTCAGTTTGAGCCCCTATGGCTCTCGTCTCGCTCAGTGATCTCCATACTGAGGAGACGAGGCCTGAGTTTCTGAGGAAGTGAAAGGTCACCTCAGTCCCAGAAAGGTCCCGTGCCCCTCAGTGCTCGATGCAGCCATGGGCACTGGTCGTGGCAGGTTGGCCCTGGAACAGAAAGGAAGGCGGCGGGCTCTGAATCTGTTTGACTGTTCTTCCTGCACAGCTGCCCAGGTTTTTCCAGCTCTGCTCGGATAACGTGTGGGGGGTGCGGAAGGCCTGCGCCGAGTGCTTCATGACCGTTTCCTCTGCCACGTCTCAGGAAGTCCGCAGAACAAAGCTCGCGTCCCTCTTCATCAACCTCATCAGCGACCCTTCCCGTTGGGTGAGCGAGACTCGGCTTTCTTTACCTCCTCTAAAAACAAATGCTTTTGTGTCATTTAGATGAGTGTGAACACAGGCGGTCTAAGGATTGAAACCGGTCTTTTCCTGTAATGTGTAGTCCTCCCCTGTAGAGAGCTTGAGGACTGATTCACAGAGGAACTAATACAATCTAGTTTTTAATGGAATTTAATTAATTGAAACAATATTAGTGAAAATACTGATAATTATATTGAGAGATCGATCTGCAAATCCTTATATTTAAATAGGATCTATAGCTGCTTCCCACAGCTGTATAGTAAATCATTCGACAAGGAACGTAGAATGAGTAGAGCAGTGTGTCTTGGCCATGATTGCATTATTGGTGTGGTTGCATTGCTCCCACAAATCGAGGCAAAAGGACTATTCAGATACAGAAGGCTTTGTCTGATGACATTCATCATGCAGTACAGTGGTTTAAACTTAGTGGCACGAATTCAATTTATTGGTTTAACTCTTTAGGTGTCTTACCAAACCAAGACGCCAGTCTGTAACTGCAAAGCCAGCTCTTTCTGTTATTCTTGTCAAAGTTATTGGTGTGGAACTGCTTTTGTTTATTTATACCTTGTTTTAATTATTCCCATGGTCCACAGAACATGTGCATGCATTTGTTGTCCTTCTTAAACATGTTGATCAAAAATGCTGTGGGCAGCAATTTCATTTCCCTTTTTATACACTGATAATGCAGAGTAAACAGTTACTGCTTTTTCGACTACAGAAGAATAAAATAAGCTTAAGTATGCATGTTTTTATATAGATTGAAAATGAAATGCAACACTTTATCATAGTAACAATAGTTTCTGATATCAATAGAAGAAAAATCTAAACTTCTATATCTTTGAAGCTGAAGGCAATGTTTATATGTTGGTGTTTAAGCTTGGCATATATTGCTCCTTATAAACGCACTTCAAGAAATTAAGGTTAATTTTTAGTTTTGTATTCATTGTTTCCTAATTTTATATATTTGATTAATGATGCAAAGTCTATAAAATTAGAGTATTTGTGTAATTCAGGTGCATATCAAATTAGTTTCCTTTTCGGTTAAAGCATAAATAAGTAGAAACATGTAGGAATCTCACCTTTTCTTTTCTAGGTGCGACAAGCTGCCTTTCAGTCTCTTGGTCAGTTCATCTCGACGTTTGCTAGCCCCTCCAGCTCAGGGCAGTACTTCAAAGAGGAGGAGGACCGGGATGCCTGCAGATGCACACATGCCCACAGCAGGTATCCTTCTGGTTTATTACCCGGGCATGGGGCGCCTAGCATCTAACGCAAACCACAACCACTAAAGAAAGTTGTCTCCCGAGGCTCCCCCACTTTTTTAGTGGTTCATGCAGTGTAGGATAAAGCAAATTATGAATTATCCATTATCCTTGTACAGTTAATTAATTCGATCTTGCTATAGGTGATAAACTTTGAATTTGTTTCTACAAAGTAGAACAGTGTGGAGCAAACTTCGATGTGATGTCCATGTAGGGATATATATTTTTTTTTTTACCATTTAATCTTTTAAACCCTCTGCCATTTGTTTAGAATATTGAATATTCACTCTGGCTGTGATGGTTTATGTGTATAGGAGGTGTAGATGTTTTTATCTAAGCTGTTGCTCATCATGGGAAGAGTCTTGCTCCTTTCTTCAAACAGGTCAGGGGCCGAATGTACGGCGGCTTGCCAGTGTCGTTTTCACCAGAGCAGACTTTATTGAAGCCAACTCCTGAGGCTGATCCACTGTGTAATTAATTTTATCTAGCGAAAGCCTAGCTTGGGAGAGTATTATCCATTTCATTCCCTTTAACTGTTCTGTTTTAATAACTGCTCAGCCAGTTTGTCCTTCAGTAGTTTGAGAGGCCCTGTTAACCCTTATCTTCCCATTTGAGCAGACAGCCAAAAGTGAGTTTAAATCAAACTAACCAACCTTTGTTCCACTTGATTGTTTGCAGTTGTGAAGAGGAGTCCCAGGACAAGGAGATTGCAGGAATTGAGCCCTCCCCTGAGGTGGGGGGGTCTGAAGAAGAGTCCAACGGACAGGAGGAGCACAGTCTGTGCTGCAGCACGGGAGAGGAGCGCTCCCTGCTGTCGTGTGAGATGAGCCAGGACTCCTCCTGTGCCAGTGATACTGATGACCACTGCGACACGGAGCCACACTCCTGCTGCCATTTGGAGGAGGCGCAGGAGTCATTAGAGTCCAGCACCCACCAGCAGCAGCAGGAGGAAGAGGTTGAGAAAGAGGTGGAGGAGCTGGGTGGAGACGTGCCTTCCTCACAGGCCTGTCCTGCAGAGAACTGTGTGGAAACCACTTTGAAGTGCCCTGTGGAGACCCAGCTCTCGGCTGATCACACAGACCTAGCCAGCACAACCCCCGCCGAGTGCGGCCGGCCCTGCCCCAAGGAGCCGCTCCCTGAGCAGGAACTGTATAACTCATTCCATTACTGGAGGACTCCCATTCCCCACATTGACCTGGACCTGGAGCTCCAGCAGCAGCAGAAGGCCGAGGAGTTGCCGAAAGAGCCCCGCCCATCTCCCTCGGCACGCGGCCCCTCCATCAGCCCGGCGCGCCGGAAAGAGCTGATGGAGTTGATCGAGAACCTGGAACCCCATATTGATGACCCTGATGTCAAAGGTACTTGAGAAAATGTGTTCAATTCAAGCACTTTTCAGAGTTAAAGACAACCGAAATCTACTAACTTCTCAAATGTACTACACTGGTCACATTGTTTAAACTAATAATGCATCATTTTTAAAACTGTGTACAATTACATTTATGTTACTGTGTATTTGTTTATTAAGCTGCAGCAATAGTCAATAATACAATCATCTTTATTAAACAGTTCAAAGCTTTGTTACCAAAATGTGTGAGTGGAGATCTAAAATCTCATCTGAAGTGGTGTAACCGGACATCTTCACTGATTTTAAATAATACCAGAGCATTAGGAGTTCACTGGAATCCTAATTATATATTAGTTTTAATTTATGTGCGTTTTATAGGCCTATGTTTTTGCATGTCACTCTGTTTTAGTTAAGTATAAAGCTATTTGCTTTAATAGCTGCCTTGTTTGACATAACCGACAGATCCGGTTTTACTTCTGCAGACTAAGGCATTGGTACTTAAATAAGCAGAAAATGCAACCCAACAACAAATAAATTAAACCGCACATTTAGAAATCTTCCACAGCACTGATGCCAGCAGGAATTTCGTTTGCTTCTTCCCAGCACCATCAATAAAAATGTCTCAAGTCGCTGATTACCACCAAGCAGCACATTGGAACAGCTTCTAATATCCAGTTTGTAGAGGCAAAAGTTCACTGAACATAAGACTATCATTCTGATATATTTTTGTATAATTACCTAGTGTATATTGTGAAAACGCTGCTTTCAGTGAGTCATATTGCACGTTTGAAACTTAACCGTAACTTTCTCCTGAGCAAGCCTTCGTCGAGGAAACTATTTCTTCGACTGATTTCATGTATTTTTCCTATCAGAGCTCATTCTCTGTGCTGTCACGTTGCGTCAATACATGTTTCTTTACTTTTGAACCCCCTGTAACGCTGCACTGTAATGCGTGGTGTGACGGGTGTTTTTTGTTTTTCTGCCGGCAGCACAAGTAGATGTGTTGACTGCTGCCCTACGAGCCTCAACGCTGGAGTCCCACCAGGACGACTCCTCCCAGGACCCTCTGGATGACCGGATAGAGCACCGCAGGCAGGCAGGCGGCCAGGGCGGCTTCATGTCAGACACCGTGCATTTCATTGGCAACCGGGTGGAGATGGAGGTAACTCCGGCACTTCCACACAAACACGTTCTTCTACTGCAGGATCCCTCCCACGTGTGTGATGTAATAGTGTGTAAAAACTTAACTGTGGTGAACACTTGACTCTTGTTGATGCATCTCTTTGATACATTGCATAGAATACAGCAAGACAAGGAAAGTTGTGGATGACAGAAGCTAGATCTATATGTAAAGAAGCTAGATGTAAGGTAACATGGTACTATGTGATGGAGGGGAGGTGCTAATTACGGTGTCCTTATGCATTCCCATCTCAGAGGTCACTGCACTGTAAACACTAGGACATTTACAAAATCGAAATCTACTGCAATTATTTAGCTGTTCTATGGAGTCATCTGTGACCTTTCAGTGGCTGATGCAACACAGTCCTTACCATGTAGTTACAGCCGACCAGTTTCCGACCGTTGTTCAGCATTTTGAAAGTGGATCTGAAACCGATTGTGTAACGGTGTAGATTTAATTCTGCGCACAGTGTATATTTGAAGTACATATGCTAACAGTACAGAGAGCGTGTGGCAGGAGTGAACGTGTGCGGATTTGTTTTGCACCCAGGGCCGGGAATCCACCCTGCAGCTGAGCCGCGGCGACGACTCGGAGCTGAGCGACAGCAGCCTGAGCCCAGAGGAGGACCGGAAGTGCCGGCAGCAGGTAAATGCGTGATCGTGAACACGCATGCTACGGGACACACCCAGACCTGCACTTGGCAGACTTGTTGTACTACTGCCATTATTATTATTATTATTATTTTTATTTATTTTTTTATTTTTTTAACATATCCTACCATAAACCTGTCCAGACAAAAGATTTACTCAATATGTTCCTGGATGCCAAAATGGTCATGATGGAATGAGGAATGTAGGTATTAGTCATCTACACACACAAGACGCACATTTGCCTTACCTTAAAGGGCTCTCTTATTCCCATCCTTGATTACTTCTCGGCATACCATTAAAGCAAAAGAGTGTCGGGAGCATGGTTCCAAGGTCCTCTCCTGCTTATTTCCACCACAGGACGTCGTACCTCAGGCCCTTCTTGACCAGTACCTGTCCATGACCGATCCTTCTCGGGCCCAGACAGTGGACACTGAGATTGCAAAGCACTGCGCCTACAGCCTCCCTGGAGTGGCTCTAACCTTGGGCAGACAGAACTGGCACTGTCTCAGGGACACCTATGAAACGCTGGCCTCTGACATGCAGGTGAATGTGGTTCAGTATTGAGGAGCGCGCGTGCTTGACCTTGCTTTATTGGGTCAGGTATCATTTTCCCTCTTGATGATTCGAGAGCCTGTCCTTAATCCACTTCTTTCATTTTTCCTCCTCTTATTTCTAACTCAATTCCAGTTGATTACAGATGGGATAAATATGGGGTTTGGCATCCTATTATGCTTCTTGGAATTGCCAAATTCATTTTGAAGTTGTATGAAACAAAAACAAAAAATTGCTTCATAAGACTTGCAATCTTTCCTTGATTTATTTGAATAAGTAATATTAAAATAGCTGATAGGATTAAATTAGTAACCCCTGTAAGTCACTCTTGGGTAATGGCATCTGCTAAGCAATAAATAATCAAGAGTTAAACTACCGAATGACTCTCCTCTCAGTCCAGTTACCTTTCAGAGGTAGCGGTGGTGTTTTGTTAGCCTGTGTGAATTGCACTGTGCCGAGACTATCTCTGAGTGTTGTCTTGCCCTGCAGTGGAAAGTGCGCAGGACTCTTGCCTTCTCTATCCATGAACTGGCCCTCATCCTGGGAGACCAGTTGACCGCTGCTGACCTCGTGCCCATCTTTAACAGCTTCCTCAAAGACCTGGATGAAGTCAGGATAGGCGTTCTCAAGCACTTGTATGACTTTCTGAAGGTCAGATCCCAATGATTATTCTGATTTTCTATTTTGTTGCATATTCGTTCAATGCCAATGCCGCGTGTACCCTGTGCATCTACTGGAATAACTCCCATTGGGGGTTGACTCCCTTCAGGATCTGTGCTTTAATAAATCCTATTGAAATCCACGTGAATCTCAGGCATGCTTCTCTGGAATGCGGACTGTGTGCTAAAAGCCCTGCTCTGTGCTGTGTGTGTTGAAGGCTGTAGATCACACTTCTTTATGTCTCCCTAGCTGTTACACCAGGAGAAGAGGAGAGAATATCTTTACCAGCTGCAGGAGTTCCTGGTTACAGACAACAGCAGGAACTGGCGCTTCAGAGCTGAGCTGGCAGAGTAAGCGCTCCAAATTCACCTTTCCTTACAGGCAGCTGTAATGTTATTTAGATTGGAAATGTCTGTGGATTTTTATCTTGGAATCTATTTACTGGTACTATTGGGAATAATAGAGAACATTAGCCGTTGCCAATCTTATTTCTTTTTACAATTTTCCATCCCCGTTTTATTTAATTTTAAATATTTTTGTCTTTCTTGCATGATAACAAAGGATTTCTTTGTTACTATGTTTGTTGCAAGTGTATTTTTATTTTTAGTACCAAGAGATGCAAACTGGCTTGCACAGTGCAGTGGTATAGAAAAGTGAGTTGGGGCTTGATTGTGTTTTGTTCTTATTCATTTGCTTGCTCTCACTGCAGGCAACTGGTGCTGCTGTTGGAGCTCTACAGTGGGAAAGATGTCTATGACTACCTGCGACCTCTGGCCTTTAGCCTGTGTACTGACCGAGTCTCCTCAGTCCGGTGGATTTCCTACAAGCTGGTAAGTTAAACATGGTGCCTTAGTTGGCTTTCTGATTATATTCTCAGTGTTTTGTGTTTTAGCTTTGAGGCTCAGGAGAGACCCAGTTGTTTGTTTCTTACGCAGGTGAGCGAGATGATCAGAAAGCTCTCTTCAGATTCGACTCTGGTTGCAGATTTTATGGTGGAGCTGGTGGATAAGTTCTGCCATTCCCCAAAGTGGTCTGGGCGGCAGGCTTATGCTTTCGTCTGCCAGGTACGAAAAGCGAATGTTTTCCTGCTTCCGTCACTCTTAGTTATGTCTTAATTGTGTGAGAAGTCGTGGTCAGTCGTCCCTGGGGGTTTATGCTGTGTGATTGTGCAAACGGGAAGTCTATCATTGGCCGCCCCTGCTTCTGAATGAGTAACGGAGCACGTTTCGGCCTCAGTGTGTTTGGAGTCTGTTGCAGCTCATGTATTTCTGTGGAGAGTCTGGTTTTAGCAAGTAATATCATGGCTGTTAACGATGCAGTAGCACACGCATCTCCCAGCTGCGAATGTGTTGGATTCCAAAAAGCTGATGGCTGCAGTTCTGAGTTTTGATGGCCGGATTCTCCTTTTCCCTCAGCTGGCGATCGAGGACGACTGCATCTCCCTGGAGCAGTTTTCAGAGTACCTGCTGCCCCCGCTCCTGCAGCTGGTGTCGGACCCTGTGCCTAATGTCCGCGTGCTCCTGGCCAAGACCATCCGCCAGAGCTTGCTGGAGAAAGGTACGTCCCCGGCCACTCGGGCATCCCAGTCGGAGATCGTCAGGTGTGCGTGTACGCTAACTAGACCGTGGGGTTGTTTTGCTTGTGGCAGTTTGGTATGGTGACGCGGCACGCGATCTCTTCACAGAGTATTTCCTGCACTCGGCCAACTCCCACCAGGAGGCTCTGGAGCAGACCTTAGTGGCCCTCCAGATGGACCTGGACAAGGATGTGAAGTACTTTGCCAGTGTGCATCCCGGCAACACTCGGATCAACGACGACGCCATGAGCACGGCCTCCTCGACCTACTGAGTGCCCTGCCTGCCCTGACCCACCAAATACCCTGGCCAAGCTGCCTGCTCCCTGCTGCCCCAGGCACAGCTCCAGAGGACCAGGGCACCAGGGCACCGGGCACAGGGACTCCAGAGGGACCCCCCTGTCGTGCAGAGCTGCACAGAGGGAACGTCGCTCCTCCTGACCTGAGAATGGGCAGCAGCCTTCTGAGCCCCAGTGACTACTGCTGGTGGGCACTACTGCAACAAAACCACTTGGGAATGACTGAGAACACACCTGATTCGACCTCCTTCACAAACCTCCTACCATCCTAACTTTTTTTTCTGCCACAGAAGCCTTAAAAGAGTCTTCCTTAATGAGAAAATACTTGAATTTCTTGAGCCGTTTCATTGAAAGAAAGGGGGGGATTCAGTTTCTCAGATCATTCCTCCATTCTTCTTTTAAAACTTTTTGTTGTAGCAGAAGACAGTATGACAAAGCTTTATTGAACCACATAGCAGGAAAGCTGTGTCTAACTTAATGTTTAAAGTGTAGGGTTTTTTATACTATGTACATTTCTTAATCATATGCTGCATAAAATGTTCTATGTACTATCACAGCCTTCTATGTGAGTTCAAGAACTGCTTGGTAATGAAGCACGATTTATCTTAAGGGCTCAGTGCTACAGTGTTTTTAAACTCTAGTGCAGCACATTGTTGTACCCATGTACAGAACCGGCTGGACTCCAGGGGTCCTGTTCTCATGACAAAAACAATATTGTACTTTTTATTATGCTGGCCATTTTGTGGAGTAAATAAAAAGAGAAAAAGGTTAGCACATGTACTTGAAGTCAGGTATTTTAACTTGATAATGAAATACTGCACCTTCTTTTGCTTTTCTTATGGGTTATTTTCACATTCTGTACATATCTTTGGCCTTTTTTTTCTTTTTTTTTTTTTTCGTTTGGTCTACGATCATGTTTACTATTGTGATACACGTTGGTTCTCTATCTGTCCAAAATAAATCAAAGTGCAAACGCTTGCTCTGCTGTTGTGATCTCGCACTGGGCTTCAGTGCTCCCAGGGCCGGTCGGGGGCGAGGGCTACACAACTCGATAGTGTCTAGAGATGTGGGTTAGGGTGGAAACTTTTGAAATTAAGGTCTTAAAACTCAAGCATCTAAACTAGTATTCTACATTCTCAGACTTGGGACTGATTCCTGATTCCTTTTTTTTTTTTTTTATCTAGTCCAAGAAATGTGATTTTTAATGCAAGAAAAGCAGAGCATAAATCGAAGGTAGCCGTGTCAAGAGTGATGGAGCATTTAATTCCCAGACAAAGAGAGAATCAAGTGCAAATGTCCCACATAGTTTTCTTAAAGAGATACACCACCAATAAAGTTTAGACATTTCTTTATTACTACTACTCAATGGCATTATTCATTGTAGTTTTCTTTTTGTAAGGAAAATCAGCTCTGAGAGTATGAAAAACCACTAGTTTTAACCTCTTGAAAGACAATCATGTTAACTTTATATGCCTTTTATCTAATTTAAATACCAAGTTAAAAAACACCAAAACAATCTTGACAAGTCATCCTTTTCAATGGCAAGTTAATACAGGCTTATGCACGCTACATTACTTTTAAAATAATAATAAATATTACTCCAAAATAAACAAAAGTAAGAGTTCCTGTTTATTAATCAGCTTTTGAGATCAAGTAATTCAAAATAGACTAAGTTACTATGCAGCATTGTGATGTCCAACAATGTTACCACTCTCAAGCACCAGTAAGACCGAAAAATAAAACTTGTGTCACTACGATTGTTTTAGATGATTTCTTGTCACTGACTTATTTTATAAAGGATCCTACTCTGCTGTTGAAGACATTGAGGAAAACCTGCTCTATTAAAATGCTACACACGATCCACTGAGTCCACTCGACAGAAACTGTCCTCTGGCACCATAGGCACTTCATTTCACTTCTCGGGGGCCATTTTACAATTTTGTCTTTTCACATCACTGCTCATCAGAAAAGTATTTCCACACCGGATCAGATTTAGGAAACTTCCCAAAGCCAAATGCAAACTGTATTGGTCTCTTTTACTGCAGTCAACCTATTGTTAGTTTTACATGAAGAACACAGCACTGTTGTGCACTGTTTTAATGCTAGGAATGAGCAGTAGCTTTGACAGATGACAATTCTGATGTTTTTGATCAAATGTGATCAGATTTACAATAGTGAGAAGACTGAGTTGGGAAAGCTTTACTATGAAGCGATCCACTGCATTACACCAATAAGAACTCAGATGGCATTGCTGTTTTCACTAACGGTCAGATTGCTTCAGTGATGTGGCACTTGGACACGGACACTAAGGCCTGAAGTTTCAAGAGAACCGGCTGTCTGTGTGCTTTAGAGGCTCCTCATGCATACAAAGGAGGGCATTTGAAAATGAATGGCCCTTGTAACTGAAATTATTGATTATATATGGTGTGTGGTTACCTTCCAATCAGAACCCTCATTCGAAGCCCACGAGGGAATAAATGAGGCTGCCTAGACTTAAAAAAAAAACAACTCATCCATCAGTGGTCAACTGATTTGTATATCCATCTAAAATAGAATCAAGGGAGGAATTTGATATATCCACTGATTTAACATCCATTTATCTTGTATATAACCGTGTGATAAAGTCAAAAGTGGCCAACCACAGTCTGTGACTGTTCTAGAATACACCAAGGGAGAACCTCCAACAAAGTAACAGAAATGGAGATGAGACATTTGTTTTTACCACTAGAGGAAGCGCAGCATGTCTTACATTGACCTTGTAATTCAAATAGGAGAAGAGGAACTGACTGGGATGATCTATCAAACTACGTACTTCAAAGTAACACACAACTAGTACTCAGTTGCTCCCGTTTGCTAACCTGTACTGCCATAACGTGTCCAGAGTACGGCTTGTTTAGCCAAGAGGACAACTACTGACACAGAGATGGAGACTTGCTTGTGTTATTAAGAGACCTATATCAGGAACAAACTCTCTTCCTGCTCGTCAGTCTAGTCCAGATGATCACAGATCATCAGATTCAAATGTCTAGAATTGGTTCCAGGTGAACTATATAAATAATATAAGTATTATTATCTTTTTAAACCCGTCTACAGGACCTACCAATGGAAAGTGAATTCTAAATACATATTTCAATGAGATTCTGTTGGCCGTTTGCTTTGTATACAGGAGTATTAAGTGCTCCAAGCATCTCCCACATGTGAAACCCCACTCCTGCTCTGAGGACACAAGCAGAGCACTTTCTCTAACAATGGTTGTCTGCGTTGCAGGTAGAGAATCCATTCTGTGAGTGCTTCCTTAGAAGGAGAATCACCTTAGTTCTGCACACACAGTGGTACGACTGAAGTGAGGTGCTGCGCTGCGGTGGGGCTCAGGGCTGCAGGCACAGCGAGACGTCACAGAGGCGTCTCCCGCCGGTCCTTGATGGGCGAGGGTTTGAGCGGCTCTTTGGCTGGCTTGGCCTCGGGCGGGGCGGCAGGGTCCCTCTGGGGCAGGACGCTGATGTTGCGCCTGGCCGGCTCCTCGGCCCTCGCCTCGGGGCTCTGCTGCTCCTGCTGCAGTTTCTGGCTCTGCAGGAGGCGCAGCTGAACGCGCAGCTCGATGATGGCCTCGCGCTCCTCGTGGATGGCCTGGTTCAGGTGGGTGTTTTTAATCTGCTGGGCACAACAGAGAAGCACAAACTGTCTATTACAGTGGGGCAGAATGCAACAGAAGGGTCAAGCAGACTAAAAACTCTGTCATCCTCTTCTTTTCTATGCAGAAGTGACTTTTTAATATTGAGGTCATCCCTTGACATCAGGAGCAGAAAAGTACTCTAGTGAAGCCGACAGAAAATCTTCTTATAGTGTTCAAAGGACATAAGTTGGTAAATAACAAAATGTCATAATTCTACCCCAACTGTTCCATTGTGCAAAAATGAAGAAGAGATAAAAATTGAAACCATCGCCTGTGACTTGCTTTACATATCTTTGCTCAGTAAGCGTGGCATGAGAAGAGCCTGTGTTGGGGCAAGAGGTCGGACGTCCCCGCGGCTCATCTCCCGCTCGGTGTCCCGCGGCCGCTGGGCCTCTCACCTCCAGCTCCTCGTTCTGCTTCTGCAGCTCCTGCAGGATGATCTGCAGCTCCTCCTCGTCCTCGCTCTCGCTCTCGCTCTCAGACGAGTACTCCTCCGTCTCGCTGCGCCCGTGCTGCTGCTGCCGGCTGCAGGGGGGGAGAGCACAGTGTACACTAGCTTGTCATTCAGCGCCGCCCGAGCTCCCTCTCTCTGCCCAGCCAAGAGTTCACTCCAGTCTGTGCCCGCTTTTAAACCCTTTATATATATATATATATATATATAAGCCAACCCACTAAAACATAATGGGTTAAATGCAAATGTTCACCTGAAAGGACTAAATCAACTGAAAACAGGGACACAACAGATTTAGTTTTTTCTCTTGTGTATCTAATTATCTGTTAATTACATAAAATGTGTGAAACGTTGAATCCCCAACTTGTGTTTGTTTGCACAAAGTTAAAAAAACAAAACACACAAAAGCACCCACCTCTGAATCTCTGCGATTTCCGCTCTGAGACGATCGATCTCCTCTTTCTCAGTGGCGATCTGGCGCCTCAGGAACTGCTCCATGGACACCAGCTCCTCCTGCTCGGTCAGGATTTCATTCTCCTGGGAGTGGGAACAGACAGGCGTGAATACACTGCTCTGTGACCAGAAGACAACACACTATCAAAGGCTAAAAAACAAACAAAATATGAACTACAAATAGTACTAAACTAAAAGGTTTTTCATCTGTAAAATGAATACATTCTGTACTTTGACGTGCCTGTATTATCTTACGCATTCCTGTGAGCACAATTCGAATTCTGTACACCGGCCTCGTTTACCTGGGCCAACAGGATGTTTATGACCTCTTCTTCATTTTCAGTCATTTCCTCTTTAGAGACATCTTCTTTGGACAGGCTGGCAATCTCCTGTGCGATCTTGGTTTCACACTCCTACAGTTAAATACAACAAATGTAAAAAACAGTGTGAAAACAGCCTCTCACTGATTTCTAAATTGAGTGTACAACCATGTGGCAAACCAAGAAGCACTTTAAATAGCTTTGAATGTGCTGAAAACTATGGACACATTTCGATAGGGTGCTGTTCACCAAAGGAAAAAAAATCTATTACAATTAAGCAAAGGACAGATACAGTACAGGGATAGAAACCGGTTACTCTGTTAACCACATGTAACCGAACCAGCAACAAAAGCGTAACCCCTACAATAGAAAGCAGCCAAGAGCAACGTGACACCCAGCCGCCTCCGGTTACTTGCCTGCCGTTTAGCCTCTCGCAGTTTCCGCTTCAGAGCCGTCAGGATGCGCTGCACCTCCCATAGTCTCTCCTCCTTCGACAAGTCTTTAATACCAGCCTGCAGGTCACGGTGCAGGCAGTTCAAGAGAAACTCCTGCACACGAGCAGACAAAAAAGAGGCTTGAAATTAATAACAAACAACAACAACAACACATGGAGTCTAAATGTCATGTAGAAGATGCTTTTGTATAACAAGGCTCTGTCAAATGTCCTGGCTGTATATTTTAAATACAGGCCAGCAGACATGCATACTCTGACTTGCACTGGCACAGTATTACTCAGAGCACAAAGGAGGTGATTTGACTCTGGAGAATGACTTCAGAAAGAGCTTTATCTTTAAAAGATAAAAGGACAGCTTGTTTGGTGCACCAGAATTATAGTAAAACAAATCCTGCTTGATGGAAAACACAGACACTGGGATTTCAATTAATCATTTCTTTTGTGGAGGTTTTGTGAAATCAGTACTCTGAAATTCTTCAAAAAAGCCACACAAAATTGCCTGTAAAAATAATCCTCATTCTATGGTCTCATTCCAATCTACAGAGGATGCAGGCGTCTCTGTGTTTCAGTGCACCATACTGGATCTGAGCCCTGACGTCCGCTCTCGGTTTGTAAAGGCTCACTTTCTCAGCAGTTTATTTATAGGTCTCTTTATGCAGAAGTATCTTGGACGGTAGCAGAGACCTAGTTTCATATCAGTTTTGCTGCAGGCGCCTCAGGTAGGCCTGGCGCAGCATTAGCACAGCCATTAATCAGCAATGTGGGGCGAAACACAACCAGAAACAGAGCCATTCCCATAGAGTTCACTCCTGCAGCTAGAAAGACCTCAAAGGCTTTGGTACTGAACATGTCAAGTCTTTCATTTATAATCTAAAGGACATTAGTGAAGAGAAAAGCATACGTGAACAGTCCCGTGTAACGAGACTTCAGGAGAGTTTGCAGAGAGTCTGCCCTGGCTGTCCGTGCCACTGACTCACCTGCCTGCGGATCTCCTCCTTGATGCTCTCCTGGGTCTCTGGCAGGGCAGGCATGGTGGCCATGTTGGACCAGCGGAGGGGTTTGATTACTGGCTTTAGCTTCACGTCGCCAAAGATCTCCCTGACATGGGTGAAGAACAGGTACAGCACCCGGTTACTGATCTGGAACACAGAGAAACAGCCTGGAGTCAGAACGGAGGACACAAGGTCAACAACACGGCACGCTCGACCATCAGTACAGAGCAGATCAGATATCAGAGATACACAACAGCACTGATCACAATTCACCACATCAGCAGAACGAACGAGGGATCGAAACCACACGTTCAATATGCACACTGATACTTAGGCCTATTAGTTTCTTTTGATACACTGATGGTGAGATGAGTTAACTATTTATTGCTGGGGAAAAAGCACAATTTCACTGGTGGCAATTGCTGACCTGCACGGTGGGGCTGAGGACGATGGAGATATTCTGGATGTTCATCTTTGTGTCACACTCCTTGTTGATGACGTGGTCCATGTGTGTGATGAGCCAGCAGAGCAGCAGCCGGTTACAGAGGGGCATCTCGGACAGGTAGCGCTGGCAGTCCTGCACCTTCTCGGCCTCGGAGGGGCGGGTACAGGCCTCCTCGAAGCGCAGTGTCAGCTCCCTGCCCAGCAGGTTCTCGGGCAGCTCACGCAGATACTGCTTCAGCAGGCTGGCCACCGTGTGCGGGTCGTAGTCCTCCAGGCAGGGACATTCCTCGCGGTCATACGCTGCCTTCAGCTCATCCACCTTAGACTTCATTCCTAAGGGACACAAGCCGGGAGAGACACACAACTGAACCTCTGTAATAAGATGGTTTTTTTTTTCCATTCTCAAGTGATGGTATCTTAAATTTGGAAATGATCACCACATGCCTTATTCTACCTGAATCTCAGAAACCTCAGAAATCAGCAGGCAAATGCTACTGAACCAGACCTGAAAATGGGTTTAACCACATTCAGGGTCTCCAGGTGATGTAGTCTATGCTCTGCTGGCTGAGGAAATGCAACGGCCCCAAAACACTGTTTTGGAAGGACTGTGTCTGAGTTGAATGGTGGAGCCAAAAGCTATGGTAACAACTGACTGTAGAAAAATCATTATCTACATTTCAGAAAATCCAATGCAGTAAAATAAAAAATAAAAACTGAGAAGGCAGCTTTGCAAAGACACCAGCAGGTACCTGACACTCGATATATCCCCTCACATTTCATGCCATAACTCTCGATGTAGTCGATGCACTCGCGGAACACGGCCGGCAGCTGGATGCCGTCGTACAGGACAGTGCGCTGCACCGCCTCCGCCAGGGCCATCCCAAAGATGGGCCGGACGGACGGGACCTCCACGGGCACGACCTCTGGCTCGGTGCTGGGCTTCTTCTTCTTCTTCTTCTCCTTCCACTGCTTCACCACGTCAGCGGCTGTCAGATCCTTGGATTTCTTGTCCTTGTTTTTCTCCTCCTTGTGCTTCTCTTCCTTGTGCTTCTCCTCCTTGGGCTTCTCCTTCACCTTGAAGTCCTTCTCCTTCTTCTTGGAGAAGCTGGGCTTCTTGAACACGTGGATCCCCTTGGAGCGTTTCATCTTCGAGGGGCTCTCCGCCTCATCCCCGGAGCTGTCTTCTTGGAAAGCGGCGTAGCCCTCAGCTGTGGGAAGGGAACATGCAGGCGATTAAACACCAACCCTGCTTCTACTCTCCCTCACTACGGTGTGCAGGAAGGGAGAAAGGAAAAAAAGAAAAAAAACATGAAAGGAGGTCAGTCTTCAATTAAACCGCTATCCCCACTGCACCGTGAAAACCTTTTCTTTTTTTAACTCGTCTCCATTTGACTCCCTATTTTGTATTATTCCAAAGTAACTGGGAATGTGCAGATAATTAGCCGTTTCCCCAACCCCTGTAGTTTGAACCAATTAGCACTGAGATTTTCCCAGAAGAAACTGCAGACGGCTCTAACACACTTCTGTATCCTGCCATTCCTGGATTTGAATATTGATAAAGAACACATACACAGTTTGATATCCTTTATTTAAAAATATTTGAAAAGGATCCATTAACTCTGTCTTCCCGAGACAGAGACTAAGTTATTTAATCAGTATTGCATTTGACTTTATTGTTCAGATACACAGCTCTACCCTTTCTGAATATTATGCATAAACAGCACAGTTAGGGCGAGGCCACAGATGCAGGTTCTGCAAGGCCAGTTTAAATTTTTTTAAATTTAAAATTTTTTTTTTTTTAAACTTCTGCAGCCCCAGTAAAGTGTGCGAACACACACCTGCCTCTTGTCTTCAATAGATGCAGGCTTTTAAGTAAATGAGTAACATGACTAAACAAATTCAGAGAAGTGCTCCAAACCCTTTTTGTCTGTCCTCCCCCACAAGTCAGGCACTACAACACCTTGCACAGCACAAAGCTCACAGTATTATTAGTTTCAAACTCTTTTGTTAATCACCATCATAATTTTCTGAATTCCTAACTTCTGGGTGATGTTATATTGTTTTAAACCTGAATAACCTCTGAAATACATGATCTGCTGTTTTAATCGAAGAATGGTAAGTACAGACAATTACACAAAGCAAAGTGTAATGTAATATATGGAATGCTGCTTTTTATACGCTATATTAAAGAAGGTGTGTCCAATTCATAACCAAATGCTCTATTCAGATTTAAATTCCATAAACACTGGCTCTTCAAAAACAGAGGGTTATTAAAATTTACATTCAGTTAAATCCTAGCAAAGATAAGAGTGACTGAAGTCATTAAAAGCCATGATCATCACACCAGGATGACAAAAACTTGACAGGTGAAAACATCCAAGTTGTTTTGTCTCTATTTTCAAACACAAAACAAAAAGTGTGTAAAATCTGGGACAAAGCAGGCAACCAGTCACAGGTAACTCAAGCAGTAAAGCTGCCCTGGGTGCGGCCCCGGCACTTACTTCTCTTCTCTTTCTTCTTGAACTTGTTTTTCTTCTTGCCATGCTCCTTCTCGTCGTCGGACACCACATCCGGAGGCTCGTGCAACCCATCATGTGGCGGAGAGGGCTCTCCGGTGCGGTACAGCCCAGGGAACTTGGTGGGGCTGATCTCCTCAGAGCTGGGGGTGCGGGCCAGGCCCCCGGGGTGCTCCGCCCGGCGATGCTCACTGGGGCTGCTGCTGGGCGGCAGGAAGCACTCAGTCATGGTAGCGGCAGCGGAGGCACCCTCCTCTGTCCCAGAGGCACGTTACCTCTCCATCACACCTGCAGGGGGCGCACACAGCACAGGACCACTGTTACACTACCTGCCCCTACACAAAACACAGATTGGTGCATAAGACAGGACAAATAATAATAAATAGGCTTATAATCAGATGAACAAGTTCTTGTGAATTCAACAGAAAACACAGACAGCAGGAGCTTAATGTTTCTGAGGCTGGATTCTGTCAACTACTACTGATATGCCCTTGTTTCCAATTTAATATTGTGATTGTTATCAGATTTAATACCGAAAATTACATTTGGTTCTGGAATAAAGGCCCAGATTTGGTGCTATTGATCCACGAACAAGTGATCCATGATATTCCTTGAAATTCTTAATTCATTTGGTTATATTGTTTGTTTTTTTGGTACTTTACTCATTTAACACACATTTAATATAATACAAATTATTTATATATTCTTTATATATATTTATTGTAGCCAGGGTTACTCATTCCACTTCTACAGCAGTGTGCTAAGGCCCTGAATCAAATTTCAATGAGCAACTCACGTTTCTGGCTGCCGCCCCCGTGTGGTCATTTGGTACAGTTCTCTGTGGGGCTGAGCTCACAGCACCTTAGCACAAACACAAGGCTCTTTGTTTCAGTTCTATTTAATGCAGTTATTATTTAACCCTGTAATTGCAGTTAGAAGCTCAAATGTATTCAGACTATAACCACTACATTCTTTAAATTATCCTACTGCAATATTCTTTGTGTAATTTCATGAGATGTGAATTTAAAAAAAAAATGTAAAAGGGTCAGTGATAGCCTTGTTAATAAAATATCTATACATTCACTCTTATAGTACCATTATTATGGAATCGTGTAAAATATATGTCCAGTAGCTACAGCAGAAGGCCTTCACTGCAGAGACTAGAAGAGCTGCTCTTTGTAAGCGGCATCAAAAAGAGGCTAGAGGCTAACCAGGTCTTTCCTGTTCAATTCCCCCAAAGAACACCTTAATTGAGTCTGAAAACCTCTGTTACACGTCCATTAGAAAAGTGTGACTGGAGCTCTTAGAGAGAAGGTGTGCAAAATGAACTGGCCCAGTGCCTGCCCTGACTGGAGTCACTGGAAATCCTGACAGCAACATGGATCTGGAACTCAGCTCAACACAAGCTTGACTATTTATTAGTCAGAAGAACGTGGGGACTAGCTTCATATTATAAAATACAGGACTGTATATTCTGTGTGGAACTATTGTTGACATCTGCAGTTATTTGTATGCACCCAGCAGACAACAAAAATAATAGAGGTTTAGCTGTATGCAGTACTTACTCTGAAATATCAATAACCCAGTTTAAATATCTATCAGAAGAGATAGACTACACTTCGATCAATAGCTGACTTCATTGCTATTCTACTCCCAGCCAGCAGGTGACGGTAACTTCTAATCTGCTAAAGCTCAGTCATTCTTCCCTCACCTCAACTGCAGTACCAGACATTTCATTCGACTTTACAAACCATTCGGCACACTGAATCATGTCACAACATGAAATCGATTTTAACTTGTAAAAAAAAAAGACCATGTTAATCTGAGTTATTAATCAGTATGAGTTACCAGTTAAAGAATACAGGAGATTCTCCTATTTATGTACATTTTACACCAATAACCAGAATTTGAAAGTAAACTTCAGAAAAAATTAATTAAAAATTAGTCAAGCTCCTTTTTAAACAGAAGATCATATTACAAACACTATGTTCATCATGCCATTACAATATTAATACCTAACACTTTATAGATTTTTGTTTAATCACATTTGTTGCCTTGGACAAAAGGTATTATTATTATTATTATTGTTATTATTAATCATAATAATACAAATTTGTGTTGAACTATGAAATACTAGCCTACATCATCTCACTGTAAAATCCTGATTTTTTTTATTAAAAATAAGTTTAAACAGTGGAAAACACTATACTTCCGTGTTTTTTAAATCTTAAAACTAAGGGCAGGATTAAATCAAAACTTTGACCCACCCGCTAATAGAAAACTACAGAACTGTACTCAGTTGCAGTTTCATTTTTAGTAAGATGCCACTTTCTTCTAATCAGAAATGTAACCGATATGATGTACAGGTTTGTAGTTTTCTAGTAGCGGGTGGGTCAAAGTTTTGATTTAATCTGGCCCTAAGTCTATTGATGAAGAAAAGCAAAGTGACAAATACATAATTTATTTTGGTTCAAGTGAGGTTCATCCATATGCAGTATTTCCTGGAGATGCATTACACAAGTTTAACTTTAAACAACTCCACCATTGCTAACACTCCCAATTGTAGACCTGCCTAAACATAATTAGCCTAAGCCAATTAGTTGCACTTTCATTCTAGTACATAACTAGTAATTTTCAAGATAAGCATTTATTTTAAATGACTCATAACCATCAAGCAAGTAAATTACATACTTCACTGTGCAGGTTTAAGCTGAATCGAAATGGTATGTTATGGTAGCAACAAGAGTAGAAGTGAAATCATAGCGTTAGAAGACCAACCAAACCAGTCCACTCAAAGTTTCCTTTACGCAATGGATGGGTTGCTCTTTTAAAGGGAACAAAGAACACAATATTATGTATAAAAGTAAAATATATTAAGCATTTACTTTGGGTTTTCACCTTTAATCCAACAAAACACTGCCTCCACTACACAAAATATGTGCATTTCAGTGCTGAACCTAGTCATTTATCTACAGGGGTTTTGGAGACAGATACAGACAAGAAAGTCCAAAATGAAAAGCTGCTAAACTCTAAAGGGTTCTTTCAAAGCAATACACTTTTTAACACACAAATAAATAAATTACATTTTCATAAAACATATACACAAGATTGTGTTTTCCTGGCTACAATAGCAGAAGGCTGTGGAGTGGAGAAAGCAAAGAGGAGCCCACCAACACTGGCAGGACAACCCTGAAATGTGTCCTGGATGTGCTGAAGTGGACACACATGAGCAAATGTCCAGCAGATCACACATTCCTCATCTGTTAATAAATCTATAAATCTCGTCAGAATAAGTCAATAAATATCACACACAATCTTTAAAATATGTGTTTTTTCTTTTCTTTTTTGCATTACCTTATCTCACTTCTACGTGCGAAGAGACTGCATGACTTGTTTTTTTATCAACTCAATCTTTGACTCCCTCCGAGTCCCACATCCCTGTTGGTCTCAGCTGCGGAAATGAGACCATGCATTGCTCATCCGCTTTGAATTTGTCTCGTATCCTGCATGGCGATTCACGCCTATCTCTGCAGGCGAGGTGACAATATATATAAAACACACACACACACACAATGCAACAAAACACAACTATATGCACAACCACAACTCAAGAGCCCGCCTATGTGATCATGTGCATCTATGACCCAGGCTTAAGGGACACTTGATTACCAGTCGCCTTCCTGAGATCAAAACACACACACAGAAACTACAGATCGGGATCAGACCCCCCAAAAAGTGACCATTCATGCGATCCCCCATTATTGTCATTGCCAGAACCACGCCAGTGCATCCAGCCCAACACGCTGCCAGCTGCTGAACCCAACGGAAATGCTGCAGGGTTTGAAACGTCGCTGACAGACAGACAGACAGAGACCACCCTGCTCCTGTGCACACGTACAGTAAAGACACCCCCATCCGGATTCAAGTCCGGTTCCGATCCCGGTTGTGCCACATCCACCGCTACGCCCCCCAGCGAGGGTCTACCTGGGGTTGTGACATCCGTGAGGCCCAATTCAGCCTGAGACGGGATGGACCCGCTTCCCGTTTTAATAACTGTCACGGCAGTCATTTGTTAAAGACAAAGTCGGGACTGCTGCCGAACTGCTGTTTCTTGGATTTTATTTCATCGGAATAAAATTGCACACGCCCGAGCATTTCAAATACGACAGAGGAGGGTAAGAAGCCACCAAAAAGCTGGGAAACAACAAACCTGTCTCGGCGATTTTCAAAGACCAGCTTCCTACTGTTTACGTCCACATTAAAACGCGACTGAGCATGCGCGGTGGTGGCTCGCAGTGTTTTGGGATTTGTAGTTCTTCTACCATAAATGGGTGCGATGGCCGCCGCGTTGCTACAAGATGAGTTGTGCTGTGTGGGTCATGTTCCTGAAACATGACAAAGTTGGTCCTGGACTTTAAATATAACCTCAACCTTTATCTTATATTGTTCCAAAAACAGACAAACAAAAATCAGGCAATGCACTGCGATGCAGATGAAGAAATCTACAGTAATCACTTTATGTTTATAATACAATTATATGCTTATATGCTTTATAACCAGAGTGTATTATGCCCTTCTTGTTTTTAATTGTTTTTTTTAATAAATGTAGCCTCCAATAACAACCTAATGTTAGACAATTAGATTTACTAAATGTAACTCTATACTACTACTATTACTACTGATAATAATACTAATAATAGACATTATGTGCACATTTATTTCTGCCTCCCTTGAGATCTGTGACACAAACTCAGAATGCATCACCCAAAGTGTGATCTTCATATTTCCAAAGCATCTCTAAGACACTGGAGTTGTCTGTGCTTGTGAGTAGGGTCTGTGTAATCAGGAGCAGACACCTGTATGTGCTTTTAACGTGATTCAATACAATCGGCCGACAGCTGTGGAATTGCGTCAGGCCTTCAAAACCGCTGCCAGGATCTGCACACAATCTGGCATCAGCTACACAAACTGATTAAATGGAATCATTGTTTTTGTGTCCGTTTCAAGACAGACTATCAGATATGTCGAGACTTGTATGAGGTTGAGCACATTCTGAATGCAGGAGTGAGTGATCATATTCCATTTGCAGGTAAAGTGAGTAATTATACAACACACAACCTGTGCAGTTGGATAGCTTCCATAAAAAGTAGGTTAAATTGGGGTGCCTTTATAAAACAGCCATCTCATCATAATATTTTATATTTTCAGACAGGTACTTGTATGAATAAATGTTGGCAAATCAGGGATGAGAGTGAAGAACAATAAGCAGTCATGCTACCAAATCTCTTTCCATCTGTTGGCTCTCGACTTTTGACACATTGTATTCTTGCCAAGGCGCATACAGTTATTAGGCTTAATGTGATTACCCATCCATCTGCTGTTTTTTCAGTGAATTGGTTTACTGTGAAAATTGTCATATTTATTTACAACATGTATAAACAAACTAAGTACATTCTAAATTGCACAAGAATGAATCATAGAGGAATAAAACTCTGAATAAAAGTACACCAGTCTTGCTCTGAAATTAGTCTACAAATGTAATATCCTGGCCATTATAAAACAAACTGAAATAATATGTTTCAGTATACATTTCCTTTAATAACAACTGTGGTGTCCAATTAAAAATTAGATTAAGCTTTCAAATTCGAATAGCTCAGTTTGAATACTTACCAGGAACTTAACATGCTACCCTGCACACTGCTAAATTAATGTGATTTGTCTATTTCCCAGGGTCAAGACAGTAGACTCACGTGGTTCTTTCCACATCACCCCTCAGAGAAAGGGTTCTTTGTAAGGCTTTGTGGCAATCAACGACAAGCTGCACAGCAATACTTTTGTTTCCATTCATCTGAATATAGGCATCGTCGCAAAAACTGCCAACTGACTATTTGTACCCAGCAGCATTCACTTCCCAAGCTGAAGAGGGTTGTTTTATAGCCATAAAGACAGCTCACACCACTCCGTTCTTCTCTATTCCTTCCTGAAAATGGGGGCACACTGATTTGCCTGTGCATGGACACCTGTGGGCAATGTATAAACAAAAAGGGAACCTTATCCATTAGGAAATGACCTTGTCAGTCCTCGTTGCATTATTTGTATGCTATCCGACCTAGTTTCTTGAAAGACACTGACAATAGGGCATTGCATTTTGGACATCATTTTATATACTTAATTCTTAGCTGGAAATATAAATACATAAATCTTATCTGCTGTTGTCAAATACATTTATGGGAATGCATAGAGGTTATTACACCTTTAGCAAGCCCCTTAGAAAGGATACAAAGCATATTTGTGATGCTTTGTGTGTTTATACACCACTAAGCCTAATATAGGACACAACCATACGACTGCTGCTGCAGCTGGTTTTATTCCACATTGGGTATGCATACCCAATCAGACACTGCATTTTGTTCCTTAATTATGCCTTTCTCTGTAGGGAGACCAAAATGGATGTTTAAAATAGCAATCTCAATCATGGTGCTGTCATCAAATTCAACATGTGTTCAAAATTGATTTTGGTTAAACTAAAACAAGTGAAGGGAGTGTGATGACTCAGTTTCTCATTTACAGGGTCTATTGTGGTCCACCACCAGAAAACTTTGCATTAATCATCTCAATTTCCCAAAACACTACTAAATTAAAGTGATTTAACTTTCTTTAAAATAAATATAAATCAAATAAACCTGCTTCAAATAGGACTAAATTTGTCTAGATTATGAACTACAAAAAGTCCAGAATCCTACCTTGACATTATTCAAACTTTATATTGTATTCTGAAAACTGTAAATATCACTTACTTGTGTACTGTACTAGTTTAACTACATTTCAAATATTAAAATATACTCATAAGACAACTATATCTATATGAAATCACAAAAAGAAGAATCAGAATGAACTATTGATTCTGTGTTTGGTTTCTCCATCCACACAAAAGTTTAGGAGGCCCAACACTGCTCACAATAGCTTCTCTAAAAAGCTTCTTTACTGCTTTCTCTGACATGGAGAACTTTAATGTGAAAATGAAATCAGTAGCAAGTAAAGTGCTGGTTAAGAAAGAATTAACCTTGGACCTTTAAACAATCAGGCTGACGGGTTTCCACTTCGGCCTTTGGTGTTGACTGTGGTCTGATCTCCTTAATGCAAAACATTCGACTTTTCATTTTCCCTCCAATGATAATGCCTTCTTTTGACAACTTTTTATATCATGGATATGAAATCATTTCTACTGATCTACTGCCTTGAAGCCATTGTAACTCACTTAGAGGACACTCTCCCTCTACTTTTGATGTTTTGGCTTGTCCTGATCTTGTGCTGGGTCATAGTCCCCAAATCAACATGTAGAAGGTATAGATGACCACATCACCCCCACCCACAAACACATTTCTGCTCTAAACATTGGTTAAGATATTCAGCCAACATGTAAATGGATTTAACTATTTTTCCACTGCACTCATTTTCAGTAGACATTTGTTCATGTGTAGCATTTGTGGTAAACAATCAACGCTATGAATACATAAAAACTGTGCAGTTTGCAGCAGTGTCCATATGGGATTTACAAAGAATGAACTGGGAGTTTGCAACAAGGTCATGGGAATTAAAACTACGGGGACAAAAATCTGCAACCCCAAGGAAGGTTAGATGTAATCAAAATACAGGTCTTCTAACAAGATGAACCGGATATCCCCTTCTGTTATGTGTTAACAAAATTGTTTACGTCTTCCCTGACCACTTCATCTGCAGTGTGAAGGGAACAGATGTGCGATGCAGTGAATTCTGATAAACCCTTTTAAAACATACGTGCACCTCTCCCGTGGCTTTCATCACATAAATGAAACCAAATGTTGCTGATATTTAATAAGCACCACAAATGGAGGAAGTATGGAAAACAAATGCACAGATGGCCCAAAGCAATAACAGTCAAATTCCTCTGTGTAGAGAAAGTTTAATTTCAGATCTTGAGTATATAAGGTTTTGTTTTGGATTATAGTAGGTGCTTTATACATAATGCATTCACTTGCAAACATGTCTGTATAATCCAAGTACATTTAATTATAAATGTTTTTTAAAATCCATTATTTCAATCTGCAGTTTCGCTAGATGTGGTTTTTGTGCGTGTTCACAAGTTGTCTGACCTCGGTAAAAGACCACACTGATCAAAGAGAATCTGTATTTATAACCACAAAATCCAAAAATCACATATCAAGATTCATCCTCAGTTCACACAGACATTACTGTGAATTTCATTAAATCAAAGACTGTGGTTTACATGCTGTGATCCATTTGACTTGCAATATACCTGCTGTGATATGTTTTTGAAAAAGCACACATCAAAATCTTTTGATAATTAAACTACTATTAATTTCAAGGCACTGAAGATAAGAGTTCATATCCCTACAGTCAGTAAATCTTGGCATAGCATGCATTTACCTGTAAAGAAGGATCAGCTATGCAAGAGTAGGTTTCAGAAAAAAAAAAACTGGAAAAAAAAAAACTATTCATATACATCTCTGGTAAACACCTATAAAAAAACTAAAATATACAGTAAACATGAGAAAATACAAATGTTTTGGCAAGGGCAATTATTTTACATCATACAATTGAAGCGTGTTATGCGTGTTAGGTCAAAATCAGGCGCCAGTCGCACTCGGGCGCTCAGCAGGAAAGGTGGCACTCGGCTTCAGGACTCCTTTTCTTTCAGCTCCGTTTTCCCGACGTCAGTCATGTGAAATACAAGTACTAAGTTTTCGAGAAAGTCTGACTCAGAACAGGCAGTTCATGCACTTGACGACTCTGCTTCCATAGTCGAGGCACTCCGGACCTATGCACTCGCAGCAAGCGTTGTGGAACCATCTGTATTTGGAGCCGCCCATGGACTCGCAGTACTTTTTACACTGGAGGATGGATACGCAGTCGTCGAAGTACACCACGGTGCACAGGTTATCTGGAGAGGACCGGGGATAAAGGACAAAGAATTCCATTAGGGCCTTTGACAAGTTTTAAATTAGGCAAAATGAGGGTTAAAAACATTATGGAAACATTCAATTGTTTTTATACAAAGCCATGATTAAATAAGCACATTTGTCAACACGAGGAAAGGATGGTCCGAAAAGGACTTACGAGTGTTAAGAATTTTCTAAATGGCCACTACTCCCTCTTTGTAACATGATTTTATTCATGTTAATTGAAGCATAAATTATAATTGGCTGGAAAACAGCTGGTAAAGATTGCCTGCTAGTACTACAGCACTTGTCTGATGTCCCAATGATCTCAGTATAGTGAAAATGTAATGCTACAATTCCCACTGAGGCCTACGTTAATCTGAGACTGTCCATGATTCCTCACTGCAGAAACCCCAGGGAAGCCCACAGTCGGAAACAGTGAAACTCACCACATAATGCAGTTGTACATTTCCTCTTAATATACACCTCAAAGAAAATGGAAGTCTCTGTAAGTTAATTACTACTTACACTGATTTGAGAGCTGACATTTTCAGTAAGCTTGGTAATTTATGTTTTCCATTCGATGGTGTCTAGCTTCTAAATATGCCTGCTTGCAATTTCTGACCCTTTTTTTGTCAAATTAAATTCTCCCTCAGCATGCTTTTTATACATCTTGACTGCAGCTAGAAAATAACTAAATGAATTCCATGTCGTGCTTAACGATGCACTGAACTCATTACTTGCTCATTTCTAAAGCCCTTATCAGACAGCAAGGTGGTTCAGAAATGTGGTATAGGCTTGCTGACGCAGGTACCAGACACCATGAACACAGAGGGCTGCCAGCAAATAAGGGCTGACTATTTGTTCCTAAGGTCTGCTGAACGACTGAATGGAAAGCGCTCGCAGTTGGAGTGCAGTCTAATGAACGTCCTGATCTATAGGAAAACAGAATTGGGTCAAGGGTTCACACTGGAGCCGGAAAACAAAAAAGAAAAAAGAAATCCAGATCAAGATCAATTAGGATCAGTTTCAGGTCCCTGGAGCCAAACAGATTGGAGCCCCACCAAGACTGTAGTGGTCTGCTTTGTCTGAATGCATAATAGACTTTATGACTTCTCTTAAGTAAGAGCAAAGTGCTTTGTAACAATATTGTTTCTTATCTGTGGTTCATATGCATTTCAGAAAGTTCCATGTCCTAAATAGAAGTCCTTTACGCTTTTTAATTAATGCATTTCTGAATACTCCCCAGTACTAAAATTCAATATGATCTTCTGGTTCAAAAGCCATCCAAGGGAGAGGGCAGTGTGTCTGGACTTTGCCTGGAAGCCTCATTTATATTTTGGTTGGTTCTGTGTTGCCTTCTCCTATATTAAATGCATGGCAAATGACCCAATCAAGAGCTTTGGCTTAGATATGCTTGCTCTTCATCTATTCATTAGGGTAAAGGGACAACTTTGTCCTAGAAATCTAAACTGAGAAGGTTCACTTCGTGTAAGTAAAATACTAGTCACTATTTCAACTTCTGTATCAAGCTCGAATCTCTCTGCATATTTGAATGATTTTATCTTCAATTTAAAAAATTCAATTCAATGTACAGTTGGTTGTAAACTATTTTATAGAACAGTGTATTCGACCCGACACGGGCTCATTCTTAAAGTTTCCATCCACAGACATTGAAACTATGAAATAACGTTAGGCAGGCGTGCCCAACCAGGAACCAGACTACACAACTCAAAAAGCTGCCCACATTTATTTTGTATTAAATGTGAGAAACGGTGTCTGCAGGGGTAGGGCCGCCCACCTTGGGTGCCGTCATAACGGGCGTGTATGCTGTTTCCGGGGATGGAGACATTGTGGTGCTGGCTGTCCAGTGTCTCCAGGAAGGAGACCAGGTTCTCGTGGGGGGTGAGCTCCTCGGCCACGGGGAAGGACACCACCATCATGTTGATGGGCGCGTCGCCCTCCGTCAATGCCCGGAACAGTGAGGGGATGGGCCGGTGCAGGTCCTCCACGGTGCTCTTCGACGTGGCCGGGGTGTCGCTGTAGTTCTTGGGGTTGCACATTCCTGTATGGAGAAATGGCATTGGCATTTGCTGTTCACCAACAGAGAATCCCATCTCACCTACTGGGGTTCACGGCATTATCAAAGTGACACAAAAATGAACACCAGGACTATGCACATTGGATTCTTGGTTACAAAAGAGCAAAAAAAACTGCATCCTCATGTTCAAAATAATACAGTGTAATGAGAGAATCAATAGGAAAGTGTGCACTTGTTGATTTAACAATAGGTGGTTATTTATGGAAGGCTCTCTACTGTGCACAGTGGAAGTAGAAAGGAAATATCACTAACTCTGTTCACTAAAGCAAGCACATGTATTACAGTTCCAACAGACATGCCTTTGATCCTTTATACTCTCTCTTTTCCCTTGCTGGGTGCACACTAGGAACCACCATCATGATGCTTTCAAGAAGCACTTAGTCCTTCACCTTGTGCAAAGTATTCTGTCCTGCTCAGATTGATTCACTCCATCTCAGTATGTCGGATTTGTGTTGTTGTTGCAATTTACTGGCCACTCATTTCTGAGAAAAGCAATTTTACTGTGACAGCATCACTTATCTGGCTACTTCTGTACTTGCCAAGCTTCTCCCATTTCCCCAGTTTAAGTGGAGATGTCATCAGAGCGATTTTGTAGCCTCTGCTTCCTCCAGAGAGCATACCATCCTAATACTAGGATTAGCCCCTGCTTGTTCGAATGCACTTCATTCCCATGTCAAAGCTCTTCTGCTTAAAACAAATGTCTAAGTGACTATTCAACTGTAAATGCAATTGTAAACAAAACAAGAAAAACTAAATAGTTCAACCCAGATGTGATGAAAAAAGGAACCACATATACTTCTTCCTGCTTATATAAAGATTTCTGATAGCTGCAAAACCCATGCATCACCAAGCACATTAAGAGCACATGTGAAGCTTTAGAAGATCATGTTCATGTGATTTAATCTACAACAGAGCAGTCAGCCTTTAAGAATCAATCAGATCATTGCTTATAATCCTCTTAAAGTTAAAAGTTCTTAAAAAACTAAAAGCTCTGCTGTGGAACATAGCTTCATCCTGGCATATTTTGTAATTTGTAATTTTGTAATCCCTATCCAGACAGTGTCTGAACTCCAGGACGTGTTTTCCAGAAAACCATTTGATATTTGGATCCTTCTGCTTCTCTTTGCTGGTCAGGGCCATGATTGTGAACATCTGGAAAGATGAAATGCTTACTTAAAAGGGAGGAACTCAATGATCCCACAACTCACCCATTCTTACTCTGACCAGCTTGTTTCCTTCCCCAAAATAAATAATTACTATAAACTCTCAGTTTGGAAACCTTCACACTGCACACTGTGACTCCTGCATTCCGCAGAAACTTCAGATTCCTCCCCTCTAACAAAAGGCTGTGCTCCAACTCGGCAGATTTTACAGCGTATACGCCTAAAATAACCCACCAAACTCTGGTTCTTAGGAAACAATATCAGGTGTACAGCTGTTTTGTTGCTTCCATTGATTCATTTCATTTATAGTCTTATTAATGTCATAATAAGGGATTTATACCAATTGTCAGTTACCTTTTAAATTCAAATGAGTTTAATAGGTGGTGCAAAAAAAGTATCTACCACTGAACTGATTTAATCATATCTTAAAAAAAGATGATTGAATATTATAATTACATTTCAACTACATTTTTTTTTTTAAACATTGTCCTCATATGTATATGTATGTATGTATGCTAACAAGTATGAAATTATTATACAGCTTAGACTAGAATACAGTATTTTAAAGGGGTTTGAATGCTAAACTTTACTAACATTTGAATAAAGTACATGCTAAAGACCAATACAAAATGTAATAAAACCAGCAAATACATTTTACGGTCTATGTAGTCAAGTGCAAGGCCACGGAAATACAGTTATAAAGGGATTACTCTAGAAAGAATCTCCTAATTTTCCTGCGGGTGATTGATCCAATTAATCCAGCAATACACAAACAATTTTTAGCAGTGCTTACACAATGCTTTATTTTCATATAGGATCTTAATATAACAGGGTTTCAATATTTTACTGAGGCAAATTCCAAAACTTGGAATAAGCAAAATTCAGATCCCCAGTTTAATGACCATATGAGGTTTTAGTACGTTGGGGACCATTTCCCCTAAATAGCAGTCTGAAGGGACAGGAAACAAACCCCTGGCTGGATATTCGTTTACAAAGCTTCACTTTCTACAGAATTGTGCAGCACTAGGAGGATTCAATTCTTATAGTAATAAACCAGATTTTGTTTACATGGTAAAGTTACACAAAAACAAACTTGGTATGAATGATACTCACGTCTGTCAGTCGTCTAAAACCAATTATTTTGCGTTTAATCTGGGAACTGGAAATTATAAACAGGTCAGCGTGGCCCCCGGCCGCTGTACTCACCCACACAGTCGCAGCACTCTTCCCACAGGGTGCCCAGGCACAGCATGCACTCCTTACAGCAAGAACAGTTCCCATCAGATGGCCGGCACTGACACAGCTCCTGAGCCCACAACACAGAACAGATTCAGAAAGGTAAGCAATAAATCCTTGAAGGAAAAAAAAAAAAAAAAAAAAAAAAAAAAAAAAAGCATAGCGTTGTTGTTTCCAGGGTGAGAGAATTAATGAGAGTCAGGCATTATGAGGGGAGAGAGAGAGAGAGAGAGGGAAGAAAAAAATAAAAGTTGAAATGGTTTCAGGGCACTGAATGGCGAGCAGCTTGCACCACGTCCACATGTGTACCTCAAAACAGGCCCGAGGGCTGCCAGGCTGCAACACGGCAATTAACCAAACACTGCAAAAACATAGGGCAATCTCTTTAAATCTCTGATGGCCGAAATGCTTTGAAACCTTCGCTAGGATTAGGAAAAGGAAGACTTTATGATTAATAACCCCAGGGGCCAGGCATGTGTTGCCCTGTGCTCCTGCTTTTCTCTGCAGTCTGTAACAATCCTCGAGTGGATTGTAATCACCAGTGCACAGCTGTGGAATCAAGTGAAGGAACATTACCTTGAAACCTTGCAATAAAATAATTAAGACCCCATTTTTATTATTTATTTTTAAACACAGTAACATTGGTATATTACTCCATTTTAAGTTTACACAGTCAGCAAATCAAATGAAATAACTAAATGAATGTTCCACATTTCTTCAACAACATGCAGATCAGTGAAATCCCATTTCAAGGACTTTCAAGCACCACTAAATCAGATCAAAGGACATAATATGCAGATTTTAACTGCACACAAATTCAGTTCAATTACTAAAATATACTAACATCATTACAGCTTTAAAAAATAAAGTACCACATTTTTACCAGACATTTTACATTGATTGGATCGAATGTCATTAGAAAACATTGCTGCATAGGGAGTTGTTCATTTGGTATTCCAGTTAAACTTTTTTTACTTTCAGAGATTTATTTTGGTTCGCTCAGGGCTCACATAATCACTTCCCCCATATTCACCTTATGCAGTGTACTAGCTTGTCCTAAAATTACAATGTATTTGCACAATACGAATGATCGATCACATGGCATAGGTATGCTTAACAAAATGTGTATAATAGAAATTTACATTTTCATAATATAGCTGCACAATTACTGAACAATTCAATACATGCTAGACATACTGGCATAAGATAATATGAAGTATTATTGTTGAATTTTTATGGTTTTCTTCTGTAAAAGAGATTACAAATGTCTACACAGGACGTAGGAGAATCGTAAAGAAAATATTTTATGACTTTAAATTAAATTAAATTAACCATTAGATTCAATTTTGTTTATTTTCAAGGTCAAGATGTGCATGCATGTGATAAATTAAGATTTTACTGCAAATAACCGCTTTCGAATTCAATAATAGGGGATGATGGTATATATTACAATCTTCAAACAACATTTAAAATGATCATTTATAAAGGTTTTCATTTTCCTGGAGGAAAGATGAGTCAAAGTCCAACATGGCCTCTTGTGTGGCATTTTTAGGAAGTTAGGATGTGCTTTTTTTTATTTTTATTGTTTTATTCATAAGCCTGTCCCCAACACTTTCAGTAATAAACAGTGAAACTCAGATCATCCAGAGAACTATACATTTTCAAGTATATTTTAAAATCCGCATGGCTGATTATATTACTTCCCAAGTATTGCAGCCTGGAAGGCATGTGTACTTCCCCCCAGCTTATTTTGGGATTAATGGATCTTAGCTGGAGTGAATACAACTTTGTGGTGAAAACATGTAAAAAGGAAACTGAAGTCACAGGACCACAAACAAACCCGGCAGTTGTTGTGGAGAAAGTGCTCTTAGACACATGTGCGTAGGCATGCCCTGCTGAGCAATCATGTGTAACTTTTAAATTGCTACCACACCCTAATAATGGTGGTTCTTGGACAGCTGCTGCTCCTATTGAGCACTCAAGGCCTTCTGTCCAGACTTCAGACACCGAGAGTCAAATACTGTCCTACACTTTAACCTCTCCCGTTACAAAATGTATTTTGAAAGAAAGACAAATGACATTTGACAATTTCAAATACAACAAATTGCAGATGACATTATGAATCCTGAAATTATCTAGAACATATGTCATCTCTTGACTAGAAAAGCCACTGCTGTCACTTTTTCTTTAAAGCTGACTGAGGTTGATGGGTTCGGCAAAATGACAAAAATCAATACTGAATGTTTTTTTTGTTTTTTTAAACCAAGCATTTATATAAAATTAAACTTCTGCTGCACATACATAATGAAAGTTGACTGACGTTACAGTAGCTAGCATTAAGGCCAGTAACTGGTCATATGTTTTTTGTTTGTTTAACACTTTGCCAACTGAATGCATCATAAGAAGAAACATAACATTACAATAATTCAAAAGGAACTTAAAACACCATAAATCCGGATCTGGAAATCAGTTCAATATATACATTTATTAAAATAAGTCCCAAAATATTTGTTCTGGGGTATTATTTTGTTTGAGCAATTTTATAGCCATTGGAAAACTGCAAAGTTGGGACAGATCCCAGAAAATAAATGCAAAGCACTCTACTGCATTTTCTTCCGGCTTTAACACCCTAAATAAACAAGTGACTGCTGAGAATAACAGGAATACTGTATCTGGAGACCTGAGGTAATGCATTAAGGAAAATATTAACAGTGCAAAGTGGAGTAATAACAAAAAAAGTCATTTCTTCCTCCCCTGCCCACCTTTCACGATAAATCCCAGGAGTATTCATCAATAGATGGAAGAGCATAACAAAAATAAACTGACAAACTCACAGCAACTTCTGTTGGAACACAGGGCAGGTCTCATTTTATAATACAGATGTAGCACAAGGCACTGCGAAATCTACTGTATTAGCAGGCCCTTGGGCCTGTTTTGAGGTACACACTAACTTAACTGTAAGCTTTAGATCCCAGCAATAGTGTGGAATCATTAAAGAAAGCTAATCTGTAAGGAAGTCTCCTTAACAAATGGGGGAGAATATGAGAGATGCATGTATACACTGTAATATTTAAATTGCTTTAATCTTCTCCAGTGGTAATACAAATAAATCTATTCTTCCATATCTCAGAAAGGATGTCCATACCTTATCACCTGGAATTGCTTCCGACATTTCCATCGAAAACAAATTACGAGAATAATTCCAACGTCTTCAGGCAGGAGAAACTGGATTTCCACAGATTCAGCACTTCAAGTTGTTTATGTCACTTAAAGCATTTCTTTCTAATTTATACGTGTTCACTAAGTAGATTGAGCTGCTTGTTAATGTGGTAATCCTCTTTAATTGATCTCAGTAAGGGATTAGTGAAGGAAGCTGCCATTCTGTGCTAAATGCAATGTATTTTTATTTTTTATTCATCTTAATTACCTTGTTCTACCACAGGTAATCTGGTAAATTTGTTCACTACTTTGTTATGCATCAGTTTAATATGCATGACAGTGATTTAATATAAAAATGTTGACATGAGTTTGAGTGTGGATTTGTAGATTTTAATCCATGAAAAGATCAAAGTATGACACTGTGTGAATGTTTTAAATATAGAAAAAGCCTGCAGTCTATTACTGTATCCCTAAAAGTGCAAACTATTGATGGGGCACTACCACGATACATGCATTGTTGTAAACCTATAAAAATCACTTCTGGGAACGTTTTCAAAAACTCTCTCAGTTAATCACAGGAATTTATCAGCATTCCACCAAATCAACTTCCAACCCCCCCGCACACAGGCATTTCTCATGCTCAGAGTAACACTTTAGCATCAGAACAATCATGTCTACGTGGAGTCAAGCATTACACAAAAAGTAATAAACTAGAAAAAGGTAGCACCAGGACCAGATATTGGCAATTTAAGCTGGCCTAAACACTGCAACAACCGATAATATCATATCTCTCCAGCATAAAATTACAGCACAATACATACAGGACAGAAGACAGGTATCGGAGAGTTAAACCAGAGGCCAAGCTCTTCCTAACATGTTCATGGAACTCTCATAAAAACCTCTTAATGAGTGAGAGACTGGCGAATAAATGACAGTTCACCTGAAGAGGACAAAGGAGGACCTCTGTTTCATCCACTGTGAACAAGGAGGAGGATTTTGGCTCCAAACGTGATGTATTGTCAGTGAAGAATGGTACTTCAGCTCAGACAATACTGTATAGAAGAAACAGCAATGTTACAGCAAAGCACAGGGGACTAGTCACACAGGGTCTTTTCAGCACACCAGAGATGGTATCTGTATGCCCTGGAGGGGACTTGTTCATATTTCAATGGATACATGATTAGAGAGGAAGAATGAAAGAGGACTTCTGCCACATTTTATGGGCAACACTTTGGATCTCAGAACTAGCAGACCAATTCATTCCACTGACTCCCCATTCCTCACTAACAACCTTCTGAACGAGTGCACTAAAGGGAATCATCTGAAAGTGCACAGCAGGTTTGGTTGGAGCTGGAAAATATAATTGACAACTGATAATGTTAAACGGAGGGGTTTCGATTTGACCAGATAAAGAAAGAAACCGTTTTGTTTGAAACGGTACACCACAGTATTTCATTTATTTATTTTTTAAGCTTGCAGGACTTCCTCAGATGAGTCACAATTGGGAATGAATGGTTACTGTTTATATTTATGTAATTATATGATAAAGCAAGTTGTATCTGACAATTCTAGGGTTATGACATCAATAGATGCCTTTCGACACAAACACAGACATCCTTTAAATAGATTTAACCATACATATATTATTTATGTCTGATGGTTGAGGGAAACTTTGAATATACTTTACTCAAACTCTCATATCTCCTAAATCCATGCATCAGTTCCCAGCATACTGCACAGTTTTTCTTTTTTTAATACAACTATCACCTGAACCAGACAAAAGCAGTAATCCATTGATATGCAAGACGATTAAACATTTATCTTATTTTAAGATGCCTCAATCCCAACACCAGCACAGGCCATGACAGTAAATGTAGAGAGAAATTCCAAATAAACAAACAAACATTAGAAACTGATTTCTGGTTGATACATAAGCTAAAGATCACTAATCCCAATCTATTACATACAAACCTTATTAGCTTCTAATAGATCGAGTAAAAGTACAACCCTAACACTGTAAGCTTATGCAAACTTGGAGGTGTCTCCAGTGGTGTATATAAAATATGGATAGGGCTTTACAAATAACTGCAATAATCAATATTTTAAATGTTGGAGGACTGACGTGCATATACCTCTCATCCAAAGACAGAAATGGAGGTAAACACTAGTCTACGAAAAAGCTGAGGATGATTCTCCAGTGGCAGCAGCTCGACATACAGTATAAATAGAAAGCTGAAGTAAAAGCAACACAGCGCAGGACACAATGAGGTATGTTTTCCGACATTGCCCCTTACCTGAATGAGGCACTTGCTCACGTCGCTGGCACAGAGCGCCTTGTTGCACGCCGCGGTGTAGGACAGCCCCGCCAGAAAGAGCAGCAACACCGCGGCTGGGAGCGCCGCGCAGCCCGGCCTCATCCTGCTGCTCTGACCGCCGGCAATCTGAGGCACAGAGCACCGTGTCAACAGCATGCGGGCCACCCCACGTCTCACAGCACATGGTTTGATGAAGCCAAAAGAAACTCGACATTACTTAAGCACATATGAAAAACATGCGAGCCCGCATTACATCACGTTCTCCGATTGACAATGTTCTTGGTGAACACAAGTAGAATTTAGTTTGTATTCGTGTCTGAACATACCAACAATAGTAGTAACTGGTCTTACTCAAAGCACCTTGACAAAGTAACATTACAATCAGACTGTAAACTTGTATCCATGCTTTTCCTTGTTCAGTGATGAAAAGCAAGTTGGGTGGATCTTACCACGAAACTAAAAATACGCACTGGATTTTCCCCCAAAATGACAGACGCGAAATAAACACGATCCGCACTTTTTCCCCCCACGAAATAAATATGGAGAATCTGTCTTCTTACAAACATACGACACCGTAAACGACAGCACAATCGAAAACAATTAAATACATTAATTTAATTTCACATTTGGACTAAACCACACTGAAAAAGTCGTTAAAACTGGTCACGGTTTGGTTACATAAAAATGATCATTATTAAATCTGAATATTTCCAGCTGGATTGTGTAACGTTAGCAGACAAATGGGTCGTTTTCTGCTTTCCCAAACGTGAGGCAGCACCACAGACACATGCACTTTCTTCGTGTCTTCAACGTTTGACAGATCAACGGATTAAAGGTTTCATATTTCTATATGTAACTTAGACAAACTGTACTTTCTCCTCAACAACGAAGTGAAACTCGTATTTACAGACACACTGAAGCCCCGTACGAGCTCACAAGCGAAAGAAGAGCCCAAAACCCCGGAGCTTCTCCCAGCGGAGCGACACACATTCACGGTGTTGCGTGTTTGTGGCCGCGGCGCATTGTTTGGATACAGTGTAGCGACACAGCCTTGTCTACAGGGGAGGCTTTCAGCGCGACTTGGATTCAATACAGATACTTTGAAACCCCTTTAGACGGGAAAGGAAATCAGTGTTTTTCCATTGTAACCAGATTTAGGTGGCCTCCTTTCTCTCGCGTTTGACGGAGGCGATCACCTACATAGAAGAAAGACCCAGCGCAGCAGCGCCCACATTACAATATAAAGTACTGCTCTGCGGCATTTAAACTCACCTTGACTTGTAGCTCGTATTTGATAGAGGGGTTATCGGTTATCCTTTTGTTCTGCAACTTTTCAGCTCGAAACCATCCTGATGTTCCCCCCCGATGGCGTGAACTGATCGCAAACACAAAGCGAGAGGGAGGCAGCTGGGCGCCTTAAAGACACACAGCCCATTTTCGTGGCTGGGAGCGCCGCCGGCCGGAGACGCAGGTGAGGGCTGCGGCGCTGCGCTGCGCTGGAGGGGGAGGGGCCGTGGCAAGTCGTCCGCAGTTTCTTTAGTTTTGTGGTTGTTAAGATCACAATACTACGTTTAAATCGCATTTGCACTTAACGTATACTGAACGGTACTAGGGTATGCATAATGTATCAGACAACATGCGCCTAATATTATTATTAATCGAAGCATGCTCCTTGTTTCCCACGTTTATTTGGCTTTTGTTGAACCCTGTTGCCAATGCATATGCCAATAACAATTGCTCTGATAATTAACTTTGAAACCCCGTTGATTGTGGGTTGGCATATAATAAATACTATATTTAACCTGTTTAAATATAGAACACATGTTGTATGTTTTCACTGTATTACACGCCAGCACACAACCCGGTGCAATCGGGTGAAAAATCACTTTCAAACTCGCGAATTGAAATATTTCCAGTGAGGCCACAGTCGATACAAACATTGTCATTCAGTGTCATGGGCCAAGATTTCTATCCACTTCCCATTAGAGGTCTTTTGTGTGGGGGGTATTATCTAATCTATGAATCCCTTACATTTGAATACTCGTTTGATTTGAAGGGTTTACAAATCAGTTCCGAAGATAAGACACATTCAGACGTTACTGACATGTTGATGTCAGATTTCCAGATAAGTGTGACACGAAAGAAAGATAGCCATAACAGAGGATGCACTGTTTTACATGCCAAACCTTGCCGATTATAACTTAACTCTGAACTTAGAAACATAAATACAAAATATTCAACCGACTCTCTCTGTCTACATGGCAATGACACATTATTGTGTATGTGTATACTGTTCACAAATAATGTAGGCAAGCAGCAGTGCTAGTTAAAGAAAGGTTTGCGGGCAGTTTTCCTCAATGAACACCACATGGCAGGTTAAAAAAGGAAACGGGCTTTCTGGGGGGGCCGGGAAACATTGGGAAAAATACCATTGATGACTGGATAATCAAAGCAGCACGGCCACGCATTGCTCAAGGTGGGAGGAAGAAAATGAGGACTGAAATTTCTCTGCTGACGGCTTTTAAATGAAATAATTGATAAATCGATGAATACAACAATTAAGATTTTAGTATTTTATTTTAAATATTTGTTGCAAATGCATATTTAAATATCAGTTCTATAGAAAAGCTGTAATTTAGTTTGTATCTAATATTTAACCTTCCAAAATGGCGTAAAATATCATTTCACACCCTTGTTGGCACGATCCGAGCAGGCGTGTGGTGCCATTCGGTTCTGCCCGTTTTGTATTTGATGGAAAACCTACATAATTCAGAGTCGGGTTTCAAATGCAATCCAGAAAAAAACGGTTGTTATTCCTTCGCATATAAAATCCTTCAACATCTCACTTCAGCCTGAAGCTTAAATTCGGATAACCAGCAACTGGACTATTTTCTGCAGAACTGGATACTACCATTGAAATGACGAAGGTTTTATTTAATATTTCGTGTCTTTAATGCCATCTACTGGCTTGAAAACCTAAACAAGTTCATTTCTATTGCTAATGGAAAACATTATAAAGTAATTTTTGGATCGATTCGTTTGCAATTAAAACTGATAAAACACGTGGAACGGAATACTAATAAAGGCAATCCAATTTTACATGAAAATGCAGAAAGAAGTAGAATAGAGGGTAAAGACGACTTAAAATATAAGTGAGGTTTTGGATGCCTGCTGCAAACTTGTTTTCCTCCTGCCCTGCTGTGAAGTGCCAGATGGTAAACCTCTATTTTACACATTTAAAATTGTTCAGAATGTTTGCGTCACATGTCCAAACCCCAAAAACCTTCATCATAAAGCAAAAACAGCTGCAAGGTTTGTTGTACCAGACACTGAGGGATTTGAGTTTCAAAAAGGAAAAGGAAGAAAAAAAAACGACCCTTAGCCAAGATCCATTTGATAAGTATATTACACATTTTTCTGTATGACCGTTTCGGTTTCTCTTTTTCTGGTAAAGATAAGTAGCTGGAATGGAAATTCAAAACATCTTTTGGAATGCACTGACAATAAAATTTATTCAATTATATATTACAAATATGTACACATCATTTAACAAGAAAATATTAAAATAGACAATATATAATTTTAGAACCATCGTCCAAAGGCATTATGTTGAAAAAATAGTTTTTGTTGTGATTTCACATCAAACTGTAAAAGTAACATTTTTCTTTGTTTAAGGAAAATTGAACATTTTTCTTTTTTTATGCGATTCAACAAACAAAAATGAGAATGGAGCCACACACCGTGATGCACATGGCAGAACAATAAGCATGGAACAGTTGAGTAAACCTCACTACAATCCACAGTACAGTTGTAGAAAGAGTAAAAACCGGTACAGTAATGCATGCACAGCATTAATATCACACATCTAAAACATCTGCAGGTATGGAACATGTAAAAAAAAGTCAAACATGCTTTAGAATTAGCCAACAACAACAGGACACTCAATATAAAACCTCAACTTTGGTCCATTAAAACATTAGACAAAACATGTTTACAATCAAAATATCTATCTTTTAATTTTTTTTACAAGTTAAAAACAATAATTACATGACTATTTACAAATGCACAATCAGTATGTATAAAATAAGTTATTAAAAAATTAAGAGCACGTCTGTACATTTATGAACACTCACTTAGAAGTGATTTAGCATTTTTAATTTATAGTTCTTTTCAGCAAGAACATTAGTGACCGCACGGTTCTTACTGGGAGAAGTATTCTGCACAGCCGAGGGTATTGTGGGCATCTACCATGCTCCTTCTTTTCCTTGGTACACTCTTCTTTGCTGTCATTTCGCAGCTTCCAGCGCTGCAAGCTCAATATTTCTGTATCTTGTGATAAGTGCCGTTCCTGTGCAAGCCACAACTCCATTCACTTATTAGATGAGCTAACACGTATAACCACCCCTTTGAACTGTTCCCTCACCAGCTCTTACACTGTGTAATGGTGACAGTGATGCCTGTTTGCAGCTCTGCACCAGTTACACACATTGTCTTTTATCTGCAAGAAGAAATCGGCCTTCTGGACTTTTGTAAGAGCTCTGGAATGGAAAGTTGCGATGCATTCTACAACCTTGTATATTAAGTGCAATATACTTCATACCAAGCTGGCACAGATACCTTGGACTTCAACTCCACTGCACAAAGCAGACATCATATCGGTGTCAATTCAAAGTCATCATTGACATCAACCAGGGGGACATAAAACTCTGGTATCTCGAAGATACTGATAGACTTGTATGTTGCGGGGTCAAGTTCTTGTAATTTGAGCTGCCATTCTAGTCGCTGTACAGCATTCAATGCTGCTGCCTCGTGCTGCTGCCTCATTAGAAGACACGTCTGTTAAAAAAGAAAAGTCTGGTTATCATTACAGCCCTCAAAAAACAGTTATAAAAATGGTTGAATTTAAATCTAAATAGTCTGTTCTTGTCTTGTGTGTTCTACCTGTATATAAAGGCTAGGCATTTTATTTTTGTTCTGGTTTCTCATAAGTCACATCTTATGCAGGGGTTAGGTTCTGAAGTCAGCGTGTAAGGCAAGAATTGCATTGTCAAAATTACCCTTTGAAATCCCTTAAATTGCCCATAAAGTACAGTTTACATGATTTTGTGTATACAACCCTGTACAGTAATATGCATGTATAGATGTATAATGTATACAGTGATGTAGAGTAAATAAAGGGTACAAATGAAAAATATAATTTCAAATAACGTGGTCAGTGGTATCCACGTCTGGCTTGGCCCAACTGACATCTTCAATCTTTCCATTTTTGAGTAGCATGGATGGTGTTTTCCCTAAAATGGCCACTCTCTTTCAAGAGATGAAAACTGGCACAGACAGGTAGAAATCGCTGCTGGAAGATCTTGATATACGAGGCACAAATTACCATTGCTATGCAGACAACCTGTGCATCACACCCGATACCACAACGACTGTGTTGGACTGTGAGCTCACGGTGTTTGAAACCAACAGCGGATTATTATATATTTTGGGGTTTCCATCAATGTCCCATTAGCCAAGCCTTTTCAAGCAAATTCATTTTTTGACACCAATCTCTACAGTTTGAGATGACTTCTGGTGAGAGAAAAAAAAATCGAAACTAATAAAATGTCCCTCACCTTAAGTTTATCAAACTTGTCATCCACATCATGCAACCATGACATGAACTGCCGGGCATTAAACCGGTCTCGGACGGATGTTTTGCCATCATCAGCCTAAAAGAAAGAATACAAAATATGTCAATTCATAATTTGCAGAAAGCCAAATCAACTTTCTTCAGATATTCAACATGCTACTACTTGAATACAGTTATCATAACTCCACAATGTTGTTTACGTTATGACTATCAAATGAAAACAGATCCTTGACTGCTCTACTAAGTGTGGCAGTCCAAATGGTTTCCAAGCAGCTATAACAAGCTCCTTTCCCCGCCAGACTGGTTCGTCTGCTGTAGAGTTGTGTCGAACGTGCGCCATACCTGGGCTTCCTGGGGCATGTTATAAACCTCAGCATCCAGGAGGACAGTGCAGGCACTAAATGGTAGAGTCTGGTTAGCTAGTGTTCTTGCTGCACGGTAATGGACACGCAACACCTCCTGCTCATTGGAAACGATCAGCTTCTCCTAAAAGACAAAAACATTACAAAAGTTGAAGTAGAAGAATTCCAATTCCAACAAGCATTCACAACTTACATTTACTATTGGTGGAACACTGTCAATATTTTTTCCCAATAATCATATAACAGATTTTGAAGGCTGAAGGAACCCATTTATTGCTCACCCGTTCAATACTATGTTGTAACCGCAACTTCATTCTGACAACCTCTTGTTGTTTAAAAAGCTCTTTCAGTAGTTCAGGTAAAGAGGGAGGTGGAGTTATCTGAAAAATAAAATGAAATTATAAGCACAGCGAAACAACTTAAGTTGAATAATAATAAAAACTATTATATTGTCCAAAATAAGATGGATTTAGGTGCACTAATAGAAATCACAAATGTCTGTATTGGGTATGGTGCTCAGCTCCAGTTAAAACAGAATAATAAAAAGCTACAAACATCTATAACTAAAAAACAAAACAAAATACAGCTGGCATCAAGCAGACACCATCCTAGTTTTCTTGCATCAATATGTATTAGTTAATGGCCAAACTCCTTCATCAAACCAGGAATCATTTATAAAGCCATAAAACAATGTTTATCAAATTAATGGCTTGAAATATCACACAACCTGGATTCTGAATGTAAAACTACAGGTCAGATGGAGGTATAAACACCCACTTATCCAAGTAGCACTTTATTACTGAATCAAACAGACCACCATAAATCACTGATATGCAGATGCAATTATCACTCAAATGTAATATTTCCATTGTCATTCTAATCTATTGTAAAAGTACATTTCCAGATTGTTTTAAAATCTCACAAATTGCCCTTCGCTGCGTCAGGGCTGCTTTTTAGTAATTTTGAACCTTTTTCTTCAATCCCTACACTTTTGCGTTTACAGAAACATTTCTCTTAACATTTTAAGTAGCATTAAGACGAGAAAAGCATTAACATTCCTTTCCAGAATGAGTTAATCCCTTTTTGTTTTTTTTTATCACAATTGCTTAAAACAATTTGTTGGCAACAAATAAAGAAAACAAATTATATACACTTACAGTTGGTATACATAGCTTACTGAGAGGATTTCCATCAAGAAGGTACGATCCATTGAAGGTCACGTATTCATCATAATACTGTGGTGCTTGGGGGATAACACTGCATAACACTTTCCGCTTCTCTTCGATCTTCTTCCGGATGTGCAGGAACTCATAGTAGGGGTTTGCTCTCTCCGTCTGGTAAGGCTGAATCTCGTCCAGCTTCAGAGAGTCTACGATAGCCGCTAGAGATTGCTGGGTCTTTTCTTTAGCTTGCTGAAGCACTGGGTTTGCTTGAACAGGCTGGGGCACTCTCAGCATCTTTCTCTTTCGAGGGTGATGCACTTGCATATCCTCATCTTCACTTAACCTTACTTTTGCCTTAATGGCACCAGAAATGTCTAGATCTTTATCACCAGTCTGGGGACAACTTGCAGAAGTAACTTTATTAGGGCATGCTTGGGAATTTTCCTGGATGTTGGCTGTTCTTTGCGATTCATCCTGCTGTTGTTCTTTCTCTTGAACAGTTTCCTGATCTACGTTCATCTCTTCCACTGGTTCAGTTTTCACTTCTAGTACACTCTTTGTTTGTTTTGTGTTATTTGTAGTTTGTGCTCTCTCGGCTAGCTCTGATGAATTCTCTAAGCTACCTGCAGTTTCTGTAGTTTCCTCTGATTTCTGCTCAGGATCTGGACAATGAGTTTCCAAGGTGGGTAATGACTTAGGAAGATCAGATTCAGGTTGGCCTAACTGTTGATCACGTGAGCTGTCATTCACAGATTCATTTCCAGACCTTGCTTTAGTGTCCTTTGTACTTGAAGGATCCGTCTCCATGTCTTCTTGGATGTCCTTGACTTCCTCACAGATTGTATTCGCATTCATGGTAGGGTTATCTGTGGCGTTATTGCCTATTCGCTGTATAATGGTACAAGATGGTGCAAGTTGCCCTGGGCTATTATTACAATCTGCTCTGAGATTTGCAGATACATCACTTGTTGCATTTTCTGTCTTCTGTTCCTCCAGTTTGCCATCTGTACTGGAATGAGAATCCTCAATCAATTTAGGCTGGTCTTCTTGTTCAGCAACCACCACTGGATCCTTTTCAGCCTTTTGCAGTATCTCAAAGTTAAGACTGCTTGACTCCATCTCCCTGATATCTTGATGTTCACTACTGCTATCAGAAGATGCTTTTAAACTTGAAGAAAGAGTCCGTTGAGCAGGCAGAGAAGTTGATAACATTCCTGGTGCATTCACAGATGGAAAATACTTGCAATCCGTTTTTGGACAATCAGACGTTAATTTCTCACTTGAGTTTTCAATTTGGGAGTCATGTGTTAGTGGACAGGTCGTATCCTTATCTGGCAGGAGTTCAGCATTATAAGGCCTTTCCATTTCTTGAGCAGTCTGCTGTATGCAATCTGGTTCCACAGGATTTATATTCTGAGAACCAGTTGTCTCATCAGAGTCCACTGATCTAGAATCACTGCTGTTTGGCACAGGAAGAGGAGACACAGAAAGGGAATGGTGAGTGCTTGAGCTACTACTGCACGGGATTCCTTCACCACCAATGTCTAGAGGAGCTTCTGACATAGAACTGGTATTGCTAAGGCTTGGGGGTGCTGGACAGGGACTGTTCTGGTTCTCTTGTGTAGGGGGCAAATTACTCTCAGACAGAGAACTTCGTAAATGCTCACTGCTTGAGTCTGCTGGGGCACTATACCTCCGATCCTCCACCAACACTCTGCCATCAGGAGCTGAAGGTTTAGGATCTTCAGCCGATGGTGACCTCAGGTAAGGGGGAGGCTGCTTGCTAGGCAGCGAAGTCTTGCCTCGCTGCGTCACGTCAAATAACCCTTCGGTTTCTCTGTCAGTAATAACAGGAGATTTGGAATGCGTCACTGACAGTGCCTGTGAGAATGACAACTGGGAGTCTGAACCCTCAAGAGTAAAATCTGAATCATACTCTGTCATTGGCCTTGGTGTCATCACTGCAGCCTGGCAGGAATCCTCTGAGCTAGCTACCGATATCATGGACACAGATCTGGATATAAGACCCGATTTTTCATTTTCTGGCTTAGGGGAACGAGTCAAACTGTTCTCCAAACCAAAGCCAATTTTTCCAGCATTTGGCAGATTCTTTGCATCCAAGGAAAATGATCTTGCCCCAGTAGCCTCTTTTAATGTCTTCTCCCGAGTGAGTGTTTCAGAGACCTCTGAGCTTTTGGACCTTAGAAGCTCTTTGCTGTTGCTTAGTTCAGCCGGTGAGTTTCTCAACCTGTCTTTGTTCTTCAGTTTGTTGAGGTCTGATCCTGGTTTGTGTCTCATCCTTTCCCTTTCCTTTTGCTTAATTTTTTCTTTGTGTTTCCGATGTCGCTGTTCTATCTCTTGATCTTTCAGACTCAACATCCTCTCAAAACTGGTCTGCATGAGATCATCATTCACAAGCCTTTTCTCTTTAGGTCGGGTATCCTTGGGAGCAGACAGTGGCTTTGATTTAGCCTTATCAGCCTCCAACTCATTTGTCTTTGTTTTGTTGGCTTTAGGTGGCTGAGATTTATCCTTATACTTATCCCTTTCCTTGTACCGCTCAATATCTCGATCATTTTCCCTTCTGTCTTTTTCTGGGGTTTTCAGACCATCATCTTTCAGTTTTGAAGATAATGCCTTGTCATGGTATACCTTACTGGTTTCCAACACACTGCTTTTTTTCTCCTCTTGAATTTTTAAGTTTGAACTGGAGGTAACATCTTTTATTTTATCTTTTTTCTTCTTTTCATGTTCTTTATCCTTTTCTTTATATCGATCAGGCTTACTTAAATCCACTCCTTTTTCTGATACCTTTCCTTTCTTGTCTGTACCAATTTTCTCTTTGTCCTTGCTCTCCCCCATAGACCGTTCTTTTTCTTGCTTTTCTTTTTCATGCTTCCTCTCAAGCTTGTCTTTGCTTCTCTTGTTCTCGTCAGGTTTTTTCATTGATAAAATAGGCTTCATCTTGTCACTTTCCTTGTGGGTTCTCTCTCCACATGAATGAGAGGAGCTTGTCTTTTCTCTCTCTCTCCACTTGTCTGTGCAATTATGGGATTCTGGTTTGTCTGAGAAATTGTGCTCAGATTTGACTTTCTTTTCTTTGTCAGAATGCTTTTTATCCAGCTTGTCCGTGTCCTTTTCCTTTGCTGGAGACCTTTTCTCATTTTTTTCTCGTGCTCCTTTTTCCTGCGGATCATGCTGGTCGTGATCAGTTTCTTTCTCAGTTGAGAACTGCTCATCCTGTTCTTCTTTTATGGCAGCAACACCATATAAAGTTTCCTCAGGAGCCCTTTCTGAGACAAGACTGTCTGTTCTCTCCTCTTGTTCACTTGTTTTTAATTCTTTCCCCTTTTCTTCCCTGCATAGGTTCTCTTTTTTCTCCTTTTTTGGAACTTTATCTTTTTCCCGATCCTCTTTAGGTCTCTTGTCTTTGCTGACATGTTTGTCTTTAACAGCTCTCTCCTCTTTAATAGGTAACATCTCAGTTATTTTTTGTGGGGTACCCGTCTCAGAGGTTTCAGTTTTACCTAGCAAAGGCTCGTCATTTTCATCACTCTTGAAAAAGTTCTCTTTCCAAAACTCCCTGTCAAACTCTAGGTTCCTGTGCCCCTCCTTCTTCAGGTCTCTCTGCCTATGCTTTTCTTTTTCTCCATCATACTCCCTTCTGTGTTTGTCTTTTTCCTTGTGTTTTAATTTGTGTTTTTTTACTACTTTCCCCTCTTTATCAGTCTTCCGTAAGGCACCCTCTGAGCTGTCTAAGCTAGTGCCCAGATTGTCATCTTTGCATGAACTTGAGTTCTCATCTTCCACATCTATGCTACTGTCTTTCTGGTGATGTTTGCTTTTCTCTTTGTGCTTAAAACCTTTGCTGCTTGAGCTCTCTGTGGTATTGTCAGCTTCTGCATAATGGTCATATTTGACAGTATCCACTTGCAAAGGACTTTCAGGGACTCCTGTGGACAAGCACATTTTAGCATTCTCCTGTTTTAGTGGTGCAGACTGCTTGTCTGCTAAACTGTGATTGAGTTTTGGAGACTTTACTGATGGAAGATGGAAAAGATGAACAGAAGAGTCATCCTTTGGGCTGAAAGACATTTTAAATGAGTCTTCCTCTCTCGTCCTCTCCGATGTTTCCAGCACTGGTGCTGAGGAGAAAAACGTAACTTTACTGTTTTCTTTTCCATCTTCCTTAAGTTCTTGGTTTTCCTTGTTTTTACTTTGATTTTTAAACTTTTTCTTCACTTTACCTTTCTCTTTATGCTCTGCTGCAAGGCTTAATTCTTTCTTAGTCCTTACTTCAGTTTTGTGACACTCTGCAGCAGCCGCAAGGGAACACGTAGGAGAAGAGATTTTTTTCTCCTGCGGCGTCTCGTCTCCTGAACTCTCAGAGCTGCAGAACAACGGGATACGGGAGGGTTTCTGCTTTTTTGACTTGCAGACACTTGGCTGATCATTCTTTTCATGCTTAGCCATGACATTATTTCTCTCTTTTTCTTCCTTCTCTCGCTGCCGGAGTTCTCTCCTTAGGATATGCCTATCATTCAGTGCTTTGCTCAAGTCTTCCTCCTCCTCTTCGTCCTTGAACTCGTACTCATCCAAACCAGATACACAGGGAGGTGCTTTGTTTGGATGAGGTTGTTTGCTGTCAGAGTCCTTTTCCGCATCAGAGTACTCCATATTATCATCAACGCTGGAAGGGTTTATTGAGAGAGGGTCTTCAGATTCTGCAAAATTGAAAGAGAGAGCATAAATTAAAACCATCATTGAAAAATGGCATCTATTTCCAGAAGGTTCCATTAGACCATGGGTATCCAACATTTGGCCCACCTGAGATTTTATCTAAATAGTTATAAAACATGAACTAGTAGGACAGTATGACCTAACCACCTGCCCATCGCTACCATTATGTAACTGACTGCTTCCAGGGGTCCTGCTTGTAGGCTACACTTTACTATTGATCTCAATAAAAAATGAATGCAGATGGCACACATATGGATTTCTGATGTGGCCTATAATTGAAAACTTGGACGCACCTGTATTAGACCTTATTTAAACCATAATACAAAAAACAATTACACTTGTTTTCTTACATGGCATCCTATAGTTGTCAGTGCTCAGTATGAGGATTGGAAAGCCTTTATGATCATATTAACTAAGCATGTTGCTTCAGTAAAAAAAAACAAGGACTTAAGTATGCATTACAAACCTGAGGAGCTGTCTTCCTCATCAGAGAGTGGCATCTCTCCCTTGAGCAGCTGCTCCAGTTCCTTTGAGTCTGCAACATCCACAGGACGTTCCCCACGGTTATTTGCTTGGAAGGCATTGCCACCATGACGCAACAGCAACTTGACAATCTACAGAGGTCAGAAGCATGACAAGCCATTAGTTATGTCAAGAATCTTCCTTGCAGCTGTGCTGGTGATGTCAAATTGCTGGATTTCACTAAGTGCCTGGTGCAAGGCAGTAGGGTGAATGTCATCACTACTTACATCCTTGTGCCCACTGCTTGAAGCATCATGCAATGGTGTGTCATCATCTAGCCCCTGTGTGTTCACTTCAGCTCCTGCTGCAATCAGGACTTTGGCAACATCGTAGTAACCCAGGTTACACGCTTCATGCAGTGGAGTCCATCCTGAGGACACCAAAACAATCAGTCAAATTACCAGAGCTGACCAACATCAATAGAAATCCACCATAGGAGCAGCTTTATTTCAATTACTCTCTGCACTCAACATTTCATATTCAAATAAATTGGAAGCAGGAAAGCTAACCTTATGATATTCAAAACAGCTGTCCTTATCAACAGAGGTACTTAAGATTATGCAAGAGTACATTTATACATGGTACAGACCATTGAAAATATGAAATGGCACTTCACAATAAAGGTATAGAAAGAGCACTTCAAAGGAAGTGTATTAACAACGCAAGTTATTAACTGTACATATTTGTAATGCTTCATATAAATGTATCGATGAGTGATGCAAGTGCCCAGAAATTATAATAAAACTTGGATCTTGTAAAATGTCTGCTGTACGTCACAATGATACATTTAAAAATATGTCAACTGCTTACTACAGATGTAACACCTGTCCAAGGTGTAAAAACAGAAAATGGTACAGAAAATGTGTTAACCTGAAGAAGTTATTTTCTATAATTCCTATATAACTAAATAACTCTGTAATATGCCACTCTGTAAATATATATATATATATATATATATATATATATATATATATATATATATATATATATATATATATATATATAAAGGTTTATCCATGGTCTCCATAAGAAAAAAAAAAAAGTTATGCCATAGGAAGAACTAACTTTTTCAAAACTAAATGTAAATAAATTGTTATATGGATAGACATAACATTATTTCAGCAATCCTGCATTAAACATACCATCTTTTGAAGTGGTCACATCAATGTCAAATGCTGCATTCCAGCAGAAAAACAAGCTCTCACATTTCCTAAACATGCTCGCACACGCTATGCTGCAAAGCTACTAACGTCATTTGACTCTGCTAAAAACGTTCAGCTCTCACCTGCAAAGTCTTTAACATTGACATCCGCACCGAGACTGATGAGCTCCTTAACTTGCTTGGCATCGCCCCTAATGGCAGCCATGTGTAACGGTGTCTCTCCTCTCTCATTTCTCTTATTGACTTTATCTTTTTGCCTTGAGGAGGTGCTTGGTATTTTCTTTTGGACTGGTGTTGCCTGGGATGGATGATTAGGAGTAGTGTCTGGAAAGCAAGGAAATACAAGAGATGTCAGCAACATGAAATCTCTCCGCAGTACATCTTTAAATGGCAAATTATTCACAAGTTTAGCAGAGAAATTGTTTGGATTAGAAAAACCGTCAGGACATACATTTAAAATCGGGTATTCCATAGACCAATCGTATTCTTGTACTTAAACCAATGGAGATCAATAAGTTCCATGTTTTCATATACATTCCTCTGGGTTTACTGCAACAAACCTGTCCATTCAATCAGCAAGAATTGTTTTTAACACGTCAATTACTAAAATGTGACATGATACATAAAAGCAGTAACAAGTGTCCAGGGTATTTCTGATAATGTATTACCTTCATCTCCTTGGTTTGAACATGAATGCACCTAGTAAACTGGATCCACTAGAAATTAATGTTTATAATAGGTTTTATCTTTTGGAGCATTTTAATTAACAACACGGTAAAGTGTTGATCTGCTTCATTATTTAGCATTTTATTATACATCAAAGCAATATGAAGACAAAATGGTGATTAAAAAGTGAAGTGTTTTTACTTTAGAGTGAAGCAAGAAACACATGAGTTGAGATGTATTTAATTTGTACAGCAGTGTCCCCCACCTGGGATTGAACCCAAGCTACACTACTGCCATTAAATGACAGCAAACCAATAAGAGAAACCTATCTTGAGGCTAATCTTGAGTAACACAAATTCCTGTGCTGCCAGCCTCAGGTCTGCGATGTCTCTTTATGAATGTGTCGAGTGTATGTTTGTGTGTAGTGTATTATCAGAAAATTGTGATGATTCTAAGAATCCTAGTATACAGGATATAAGCAAATACCAGTGGTGGTTAATAACTGCCTCTATAAACTAGGTTTTTGACTTTTAAGATGACTTCCCTATCATTGTAATGTAATGCTTCTCCAATGACAGCTTTTTAAGGAGAAGTGTTTTCACCGATATACAATGCATTAGCTTTGCACACATTATATCTGTGATAATATTATATACAGTGGGGGGATGACACTGAAGCTGGAAATACATGAAAGGGCTACCAAACTCCAAGCCTTTGGTGAAATGACCACCCTGCTTGAGATTCTGACAGCACACGTTACATTAAAAGAAAACATTATGGTTGGTATCACCTGGACTGTTGTCTCTTGCTGTCATTTGCATGAGAAGGGCCATCTGCTTTCGTTCGGACAGTGGATATCCAAATATGTTGACAGGGGTTGACTTTTTGCTTCCCGTTTCCTTCTTTACTTTCTTCTTGTCTGGACCGTCTTTATCTGTAAAACGAAAGAGGAAAATATTACCTTTCCAATCTACTACATTCAAGAACCTACCCGATGCTTACAAAGTTATTTGCGGTGCTTATTCACACCCCAAAAAATGGTTTAACACAATACATTTTATATTAGAAACAGTATAGACGTCCCATCCATTTGCACATTGATTTAAATTGTAAACAGACCGGGCCCACCTTATTTCAGCCGAAAACAAGTAGTATATATTTTTCTCCCCCAAGAAATGTGATGGATCCATGATAAGGCAAAACCAGTAATCCATTTTACCTGAGTAAATCCTGTAAGGAGGGATTAATCTTTCTCCCCAGGTTTCACTCGTGTGTCCTGGCTCTGAATCTACAGTGCAAGCAGAAAGATTGGAAAGGACGATAGCAGGGAAGGCAAGCACCACAAAGAAAACAGGCTGGGAACATCTGCGTTACCCGGAGGTCCAGGACAAAGTGCTTTTATAACGTTAACACCGTACCAGTCTGCCTAAAGGGAGAATGGCATCAGAAACAGAAGCATAACAGAGAAAGAGGCCACCAAATGCACAGAGATGTATTATTGGCTGAAAAGTACAGGTATCCCGGGGGATTATCTGAACAACTGTCTCAATAAACTGAGACAAATTTATACAATCTTTGTAAAAAAAAAAAAAAAAAAGCCATTAGAATTTGCATAAAATGTGGCTTCTGATACAACTGTATATGGTGCTCTCCCATGTCAGTTTAATTTTGAATCGCAGTAAGTAGGCTAATAGCACAGCGGATTACAGCCACTATTGCCAATTTGTTTTAAACATTGCATAGTGCTGCAATGGAATACGGTTTAAAACAAACTCAAAACATATAAAAAGATACGCGTTTAATAACAAAATTAAAGCTAAGAAACTCAAAGACATGTCTTGCAGACTTGACATTAGTAAATAGACACCATCCCAAGATTCAAATTGGCCACTCCAATGAGACGAAAAGCACAAATCTGGTGCATAGACAGAGGAATACTGTGTGTGCAGACTGTCCTATCAAGAGCAGGAAGTTAACGAGAGCTGATGGCCGTAGAAACAGGATAATTAACTATAGAATATTGTCTGACGATTGCTTGAAATTTCCAAAAGAAAGTGGCTACATCCCTATAACATGGTGATGGCCCAGTTTAAGACAAAAAGGAAGGCAGGTATTTCTTGTGGGGGCACAAGACCAGCAGATCAAACATTTTGTAATGGAGTCTGGAGGTTGAGCACAGAAAATCAGCTGCAAAGGTTTCACAACACATGCATGTGTTCACAAGATCCACTAGACTATCTTCACAGTACATACAAATCGAAGAACAGCACGCTGTCATTTATGAATGGCAACAGACTACACGGATGCTAGTATGCCACTCTTCTTTTCGGGACAGTCGTTTTTTCAGAAAGGTCCATGTTTTCAAAGGTTTTCAGACAACAGTTGAGTGCATGTAGTGCCTTTGAGCTTCAACGATTTTCATCGAAATATCACCATGTTTTGACAAAGTACAGCAGTCTGTCTTGGTTGAACGTGACATTTGAGCCACTGGTTGGTCAGAATTGGTGTTTTTCTTAGGAACTGCAAACTTCTTTCCAATACATCATTATTCTCCAGGAGGTACTTCAGCATGTCTATGTCGATGGTGTTGTGACCGAAGAGGGTAGCATTTTCATGGATGATGGTCGCCAAGGTCTTATCAGCCATGCAGCTCAAAGAGGATGAGAATTGGGGCATCTCTACACAAGGCACAAACTCAAATCATCACACATAGATCTTCAATCAGTTCTTGCAAAAGCAGATAGATAAACCCTTCTCTTCCAGTAACAAGCTAGATTTTGCAGACTGGAATGACTTGTGGTCTTCCAAATGCATCATGCCAACTCACATATGAATGTGCTTTGTGTGGTTTTAGAATATAAAGTTGTCATTCATTTCACACCTTGGTGTCTACTTACTTAGGTGAAGTCTGAACAGCCTCTAGCCTGTATTATACTTAATGCATCTTCAATGAATTAGAAGTACCTGCATTCAAAATCAAATCAGGCACCTAAAATAGTAGGTTAAATTAATCCAAAACCCTGTTATTCTTATTGCAAGATTTGTATAGACTGCTTGTCATTACACTAACAAATGCTAACTACATAGAGCGATTATACAGAGAGCTGTTGACTGAGAATGTGCAATGAAAACAGTTCAATAGCCTGCCACAAGGGGACAGTCAGAGCAAGTTAAATGAAGCCACAGCCTGCAGAGAAAAGGGATTGGTGCTGTACCTGTGTCCGAGTCCCTTTCCTCGTGCCTTGGGGGACTGACAGTGAAAGGAAGTTTGCGTTTCATGGAAGACTTCGGTTTCATTTCCTTCCCCAGGAGCTCACTTCGATCCAGCTTGGGAGTCTTGGTGAATGGGGAAATTTTATCCTTGCTCTGAAACAATGAAATGCATTAATTCTTGTAATGAGAGTTCAGTAAATGATTGTCCCAAATTCAAGATAATATGATTGAGATAATAAATAATGCAGGGATGGAAATAAGACTCCTATTGCCAATTGAGCCATTCCAGATATTACAACCCATAGGCTCCTGTATGAGCAAATAACACGTCCAGGGCATTTGGCCCTTACTAATTTATGTGGAGAATAATAGGAAAGAATGGCATATTTTGACTTCAAATCTTTATTTTTTAATGCCCAGTTTCATGATTCTGTTTGTGTCATTTTATAGTAACAATACATACATCTTGTAAAACCTAAAAATGATCAATGTGCTACACAATGAGAACCTTATTTCCATCCTTGAAAATGTAGTCCAAGTTTCTGAAGGTCAAGTTTAAGTTGATATTTATTTTATTACCAAGGTGATGTTCTGCCTTTAATGATAAACAATTTTAAAGCTTAGAAAAAAAAATGAGGCCTACATCTTACATTTTGAACAGTAGATACCTGTTGTAGGACATTAGCTTATATGTATTATTAAAATGGAAAAATAAGTCAAATTAACACTTATTTTTGTTTAAGGGACTCAATGGAATATGAAGCATTTGTCAAGCTTCATTCGTTGCTGTTGCATTGCACCCATTCAGATACAGCCTGCTCCGCATTTGTTCTAGGATGACTCAGCTTTTTACTTTCAAAGCCAGGACACAGCAATAGAGGCCACATTTGTACTGCACTATGCCAACATGTTTATGGCCTTTCTGGAACACTAATTATTTAACAGCAACTCCTTCATACTACTACTGACATTTTAATAATTTAAGAGAAAACTGATTTTAAGATTCTACGAATGCCCATGTCATTAACAATACATTCTCAATCTTATATTGATCATAATGTTACATTTCCCCTCCACACTACTATGATCGGTTACATTTTAACACATTATATGAAAATCCTATGGAGCAAAATAGAATTACAAGCTTCTAAATTTCACCCTACTGCCTTAAAATGTACAAGTCTGAGAAGCTGAAATAGATGTGTACAATTTTAGCATTTTTACATTACAATGAGTAAGACAATTTCTATCATGTGACTTCCCATGGAGCTGGATGAAGCAAGCTTTTAAGAAAGGACAGTCACTTCATTGTAATGGCTTTGTAAAGTCAGGGATAGAAAACTCTGGAAAACGTTTTTTGTGTGTGAAGCGCAAACCATGCCAAACAGCACAAATGTTAAAAACCATCAGTAAAAATTGGCTTATTCTTCAAAGTGATTCCTCTACAAACAAATTGTTAAAACACTAATTATTCTGCTACAAAACAAAATCTAAACACGCGTGTCTGCTTAGTACAATCAGACACTTTTGAAACAACCAATGGCTTTTAACAATGTAATTGCTCAGCATATCAAAGCAATCTATAAGTATATCATGAACAAATATTATATATATATATATATATACACACACATTATATATATATATATATATATATATATATATATATTGTATAAATAAATATTGTATGTTTTGCATGTAATTAATCTTGGGTAGTGTACTAGAATTAGTACTTGTGTAATTAACATATTGATCAAATTTGTAGTCAACAGAGTTAAAAATGTAACGCCAAACCACAATTTGAAGGAACTACAGACATTCTTCTAATGCATCCAGATGGTAGAGACTACCGAGTATTACAACTAGGACAAACATTTCAATTATGTGTATCCATCAACATAAAAGGTGTTTTTTGTTATTGAATAAAGAACATAATCCATGAACATAGGTAATGTCTTGCCTAAGTGAGGTAAGTTAACATACAGGCCTACACGCAAAACTTAGACTAGAAATATCCAATAGTAATGCAGCTGATTTATCATCCTGCGCCCTGCACATCTTCATACAGGTAGTTTAGAAGCATATGTCACTTTCTAGAAACAGGTAAAGAAGCCATATGGAGTATTCCTATAGACTGATCACTTGCCTAGTAGTGGCAATTGCAACAGAAACATGGTTCTGATAAAGAGGCAGATTGACACAAAGTAACAAGTTGAAATTGCAGCTTGACAAAGCTTTCCAAGATAATGCTGAGCTGCACTTGATGCTTTGGTTGTTAGAAATTACATGAAAATGGACAGAGCCCAACTACAATTCAGCACTTTTACAATGAAGTTGACATCGTCAGTCTGATCATCCAGCACTGTGTCACATGTATTGAATTTTGTTGGTATATTAATGTTGATACGCTTTCAATATTTAAAAGGCAGGGACATGTTATCTGCATTCCAAGCTTGCATGTGCAGTTGAACAAAATGTGCACTGCATGCTAACAAGTAAACAAAATAACTGAGCAGGGACTTCCATCACAGATGGGAAATTAAGTATTGCTGGTTGGATTAAAAAAAAAAAAATCCTTTGAAAGAATCTGAGAAGAAAATTCCTCACAATCACTGACACTATCAAATAATTGAAGAGCAGAAAGTATGTGAACAAATACACAACTCAAAGGAAGAGAGGGCAAACTGATTATTAAAGTAGCACCATTGACCTGGCTCCTTTCATATGTACAAATAGCTCTATGATTCCAACCTGCGGCTACAAGTTAAACCAGTAACTGTCATTTCCATTGGGCCATGCAGTCAGTTAATCTGTGCTTCCCAAGACTTTGCTGTTGAAGACCATGTATAGATAGGAGATGCCTGAGGGCAAGCTCACCAATGTTTTTTTTTTGCTACAATAGGAAGAGGCTCGGTTACAATTCTCTCAAGAGGGGAATATACTGATGGGAAACAGGACACAACAGGATCATTCTAGAAAACAAAAAAAAATTCCAAGACCAATCTTTTCTCCTTATAATACCGAGTTACAGAGCTGTAATGTATGATTTCTCATCATTTCTGTGTGAAAGAGATATAAAATAAGTCTAAGGGAGGACTCCTTCAACTTAAATCATATAACCTAAAGTCTGGTGCAAAAAATATTAAATATTGATCACCTAATATGATCAATTTGTGCATTATCTGTATTTAATATCTCAGAACTAGACTATCATTAACATAACTTGGACTTTCATTCCTGCTGTGAAATTATGATGCATTTAAATCAGTGACACTGAAGTTAAATTAAGGATTTATCAAGTTGAGTTTATTTTTAATCGTTTCATATTGATTACTATCCATCTGTACATTTGTCCAACTTTATGAACTTTTCCCGGAAAAGTACCTGGGAAAATTCTAACTGTAGTGTCTTTGTATATATCCTTGAATTATGAACAGTCTCCAAATTGAAAACTACCTGACAAAAAGACAAAATACAATACAAATACAACCAAGAGAAGACCCTTTCTACAGGTAAAGATAACACCATACATTGATAACACTCATCTAGGTGCTTATCATTATTTTTGTATTGAAACAATAGTAAGTCTCTGCTAATAACTAAATGCATACCTTCTTTCCTGATTGTTTTTCTACCATGGTGCCGTCTCTGTCAGTCCCAGGTTTGGCCATTTTACAGCTCTTAACTAGCTGCAGCACTTACACATCAGCCTTTTCATTATGTACCTGGAAAATAAAAATAAGGTGATGTCTTGTTATAAGAACAAATACAGAGCATTAAAATGATGCTGCATTATATCAAATAGCCTCCCCCCACATCTGTTAAGCATCAATCATGAAAATTCAAATAGTTAATGCATTTGATTAGTTATCTAAACTTGTACAAAGCTTTAACTGATATTCTAGTGGCGATAGGAAAAAAGAAAAAAAAAATCACACTTAAGGTAAATTAAACCAATGGATTGTTTCATTTAGGCGTGAAACATTGAAAAACATGCTTCACAGTCTAATGGTAGTATGAGGATCCACTCGAGGTGATATTGACTCATAATAGCCTATTGGCTAGTAAGCATGGAAAAAATACAGCAACAATAAAAACAAGCTCTAGACTTGAGCCCTGAAAAGACTAGGGCAATATTAATGCACACAAGCGGCTCAATAAATCTAAAACACTCAAAAGAATATGATGTTACTTCTAGGCTGACTTCTGCACTGATACTGTACCACAAACATGGACTGAATAAACCAAACTTAGCATAATAATGCAAATTTGACAGACACAACCTTCTAGGTTTACTCACTTTACCGAGCAGGAGGTGTCACATAAAAATGGCAGCCAGTAAACAATGATCCCCCAGACTACATATTAATCACTGAAATAAAACATACTGTGGCTAGGTCCATACAATCCGTCATCATGTTCATTGCTCATTGCTCATATCCTCTAAAACTAATTTCAAGGCATAGACTGATCACTTAAAACAATGGGAATGCATTTCAGACACAGATCACTGAAGGTTTATTATTAAAACGAGCAGTGTGTAGGCATACTGGGCAAGATGGAGGTCGGTGCCAAGTACAATCAGTTTGCCGATAAGCGGTTGACTAATACTCGTGAGCATATCTCAAGTCTCTTGTAAAGAGCTTACTGTACTATGTACCATAAACCATGTCTACTGAACAGTGATAAACACCTTATGCAGTCATTAAAAATGTAAATCAGCGGCCTTTGGTTTTGTGTAGGACATACATACACATACATATATACACATACCCTGGATAAGGACGTCTGCTAAGAAATAAATAATAATAATAACAACATACACACAAATCATACTCTAGATGCTTCAATCTAAGATAATCTTGCACTACAAAATCTCATTAACCAACAACCCAAAAACAAGACTGTAGACGTTAACCCTAATTAACATTGTCAGCAAACACAGATTTTGAATATCGTATTTAGCTAAATAAAAACATTAAACACTTTCAAATTACAGGGTACTGCTGCTTCTTCTATCCAAGGGCCTGAATGGGAATACTTCAATTATACTCCTATGAAAACCAGATGTGGTCATTGCCTGCAAGGCAGAATGCAGTACGTTTTCAACAGGGAATGTATGTGTGCATGTGTGCGCCAGCTGCAATGAAAAGAAGGTGTATTTAACTTTAAACTCAGACTTGGTTAATTCTTCATTGGAATCAACATGTTGAAAAGCTGTACATGCAAACTGTAATAGTACCAATGCAATTAACTATAGTGCAGTGTACACTCACAGCATGACAATACAATATTGGCCTGCTGTAGGTTCAAAAATGTCCTGCTCCACCATTTTAAGGTCTATTATCTGTAAACATTAGTATACCACAAATGCACTCTGAATATGTAGCAACTGCATACTAAAAATGCTGTTTCCGCCAACGATACAGATAACAATAGTGATCGTTCTCTATTCTAGTCACTGTTGTTTAACTGATCTTTTTCTTCTGTTCTGGGATTTACAGAATAATGAAAACCTACTGAGCTGGTAATTCTGAATCTGACTAAAGCAAAAGCTTGGACATTCATTATCTGAACTGAAAAATGAAAAAAGTAATGGCAGCTTTTTAACATTTAAAGAACTATGAAAGGCTTTATAAATAATAGGACATTAAACGTTTATGGTGCAAATCAAGACATACGGAGTCAAAATTTAGAATGATGGATTACATTAGGGATACAAAAACAGCAAAAGGAAAAGGATACAGACATGAATTGCAGCAAACTGCATGTAGCAATTCAATCAGTGGTATTTTCTTTAAAGGGGAGGCATTGTGTTATATTAACCAATATCTGTGTTATATGGGTTGGGTTAGAGGCTACTGAATATCTGCTACATTAAGCATCTCATTAGATCGTTCTGAAGCAATAACAAAACAAAAATACAGCAGATTCCAAAAATCGGTATCTCACGGCACAATGAGTAAGCAAAGCTCAAACATTTCTCTTATCTGCACCACCGTCTTTCCCGTCAGCTTGATTAAAACCGAAATGCACTTCTGGAACATACACTAATTATTTCCTAAAACAATGCAAACCGTATGCATTTAAACAGACAGTGAACAGACTGCAAATGTATAGGCCCGTTTTTTTTAATTACTGAACTTTTAAAAACAATCTGTCAAATATCAATGTAGATTTATCCTGAATCACCACACAAAAGAACTGAAAAATGTATATTATTCTTGATATTACTGAATGTTCATTATATACTGTAAACAAACTCCACTTGCAAAATTGCATACAATGTCTCATCTTCATTAATGCTTGAAAAGCATTTAATTATTTTCAGGGACACAGATTAACAGGCAAGCAGTTATTGTGCAACTTGAAACACTAAAGCACAGGGTGGGGAGTCTCAGTCAGTATTTCAGGGAATGTCATGTGGAACTTGCTCAGGATACAGGCTGGGAACCCCCGCTGCTCACTAAAAGGATAAAATAAGGTCAACTAAACTAGACTAGACAGAATGACAAAAGCAAAGACAAGAAAACAGAAAGCTGTTCAAACTAAAAAGGATACAATAAAAGGCTCAAATACAATGGAATATTCAATCAGAGGGGGAAATGCACGTGCTATACCGAAAGCAAGTTTTCATATAGCAATGCAGCAATTCTTATATAATCTATACAATGTAAAGGTGCATTTTGTCCAGAACTCTGTAGAATTATTCATGAGACGTGAACCACCCAGTTAAAACAGTTAAATTTATATCAAAACAGATAAATAGACAAAAGGAGTTTGCGACAATATCAAGCTGTTGTTTTCGATTACATTAATGCCATTGTGCCCAGTTCCTATGGATGCTGCACATTTATGTTTCAATTAAAATATTGTCCTAGAGCTCGCTTTTTCAAATCTGCAAAAATAAAGCCTTATAGTGCTAAAATAAAAACTTTAATCTTTGACAGCATACTTTTCCAGTCTCTTATTTTGGGATTTTTCATTTTACAAAGAAAAAATGCACTTCTAAATGACAAGGATTTAGAAGAAAAAAATAATTATATATAAGACACAGGGAAAAATGTGATGAGAGGACGGTTTAAGATTTCATCACTTATTTTCATGTGTTACTGACAACAGGACATGACTATGACAAAACACACGTTAAGGTGAAGAAATTGAGGATTAAAATCATAATCATACACAGGAAATATTTTGGAAGTAAAGCTTTATATTTATGTTTCCTGGTAAACCTTTTAGTATTGGATAGAATAGCACTGAACATTTTACTCCTGCCTATGGTGTACAGGAAAATGGCTGTATCATGTGTACGAGGCTGCAGAGTGGTTCCTTTCAGTTTCTTTCCAGTTCTGCAGTACAGTAAATGATTTATTAGCAGACAGTAATGCAGATGCTTTCTGCATGGCCTGTGTGTGTATACTCGAGGTGTGTACTGTATACTGGGGGGTTGGGTGAAAGCTGCCACTGAACAACCCCAATAAGGTAACCAAGTCCTAAAATCATAAGTCCTTCCATAAATGTTAAACGTCAAATTAATATAATTTCAACAACAATTTTAAGCAGTTCTAAATGTTTCTCTTTTTTAAAAAAGGTATTCTATTCTAAAGTTGCTAAATGAAAAAGGTACTTATTTGAATTTGGCCTACTATGGCAGACATTGCACTCTGTCCTAGACAAGCAGAAAAAATAAGATAAACAAAGCTAGTCAATTAAAAGGCAGGAGCTTAATGTTATTACTAATAATAGGTAACACAGTTGAAGCAATGTGCTGGTTTATTGTAATAAAATGTAATTTTCATAAAGGATGCAAAAAGCATTCAAAATTCCTTTTCTGTTCTGGGCATTTTGAGCACTTAAAAGGAAAACACAGTCCTCAACGTATGAATGAGAAACAGAAATTCACAATCCTACCTTGAGAATCTTGAGAAAACAACTAAGATCAATTACATTTTATTTCAATGCATTTTTTTTTATCTGTAAATTAGCAAAGATTCCAATCGGAACAACGTCAGATTTCCAGGGGGAGGTGTCAGAAAGCCAAAATTCCAAGTAAAAGGATGTCATGAAGGAAAGGGAGAATGCCACACTATTGTGCATCAAACACAAAAGAGCCCGTAAACAGTGAGTGGAGTGGGGGAGTGTTTACTCCTGAGAGACTGAGCTGTCTTTCACTGTTCCTGCACAGCCTCCACTACTCCAGACCCCCTGCTGGGCTCCGAGATGCCAGAAGCAAACGCCTGCTGCTGAACATCAGCTTAAAGGTAAAAAATTAACTCTTTGGCATCAGATTTTCCTTTTAGCTAATGTAGATTCTATGCCCTGCCCCAGAAATGTCAGACACAATTATACTCCTATTTTTGAAAAACAAATCCTTCACATGGAGTAAATAATAAATACAAAAAGGAGCAATCAGTAAAAACAAAGTTACCTAGATACGTTTAGCACAACTCACTCTCAAGGTATGCCTTTGATTGTTAATTGCTTTAAAATAGGATGAAATGAGAGGTGATGAACAACCATTGTTCAGCTCCTAATGGCACTTACCATTCTCATAGACACCTTATTAAAGAATAAAACTGATAATTATCTACATCCCAACATCTCACTCAATTTGCTTTTATGTATCGGCCAACATTTATGTAATTAAACACTGTTAGACCAGCTACATTGCACCATTAAGTAAACTGGATATTCATTTCAAAACCATGTTGTAAACTGAGTGACCAAGAAAGCTTATTCTTGTTAGCTGTACAAGTTGGTCTATTTCCTGACCTGAAAATCCTTTGAGTTTCCTCTTGATCTGCATCTGTGCAAAAGTATGTGATGAATTTGTGGTGGTTTACCAAATCTGCAGATGAACACATGAAAGTGAACTTCTAAAGCAATGCAAAACTTCTAATTAAAGAAAGTAAACCCTTTAAAGGGTTGTAACAATGAACTGTTCTGTGAATTGTTATATCACCCTTGGGTTATGGATTTTGTATGTAATACAAAATAAGATCATAATGGTACATCTGGCATGACTAAAATTGGAATTGAGAGTGATAGAGAATCTGTATGAGACCTGAGCAGGGCTCAGTAGTTCTCAGTAAGTTATTATTAGTAACAGTTAAATTGGAAGCCGTGTGCTGCAGTACTTAATTTACGGAGTCTCTATACAATACCTAGCACAATTTTCAAAAGGGAAATGTTTCCCTTCTTTGGTGTATACTTGTGTATCTTTAACTTCAGTAGTGACGTTGGACCATGTGTTATGTAATGTAATTGTACCACAACAAGCAGCCAATTTCAATTGGCTTTCAGTTTCAACGTATTGAATATTACATGATGCAACTCCCTCGTATTGGCAAGTGTGTTATACCTCCACACAATTCACCAATAAATTAGTTCACAATGTTGTCATATAAGTGCCCTTGCAACAGCAGGCAGTCAAGAAAGAATATGCTAGTCCAAATGTGGTAGGTGACCATTTAGATGTTCAGACCTCACCTCCCTTGAAAGGTTATCGTTAGCACTCTACTGATGCCTTGTAGGGACACAGAGTTTTGCCCAAACACTTCTTTCAACTTGGTCAGCAAATGTTGCCTTCTCAATGAAGCTGAAGACGGAACTACTAAAGCTTGTTGCTTGTTCTGGACCTGATTGACTCACATTCAAGTTAATGAAAGCTGGGATGTGAAAATTATATTTTATTGGGTCAAGGGATATTCACATTCTTCTTCAAAATAATTTGTAGATGTTATCCAGAACACAAAACACAAACTAAAAAACACATGCTTCGTTACAAAAATATAAACTTTTATGTAATGATCACTGTCAGTCAGAAGGAAAAGCCTGCATGGAAGAAAACTGACCTCAAAGCCAAAGGTTACTAAAAAAACACCCACAAAACATGAAAAGAAAATCTGGAAAAGAAAAAGTACCCATTAAAACATTAAATCAGGAGTACTTGTAGCTTTCACTATTCCTGTAAGTGGTGCTGAATTTGTGTTTTAAAGCTTTAAGAAGCCTACAGCTGGCTCTAAAAGTAGGTTAATGACCAGGGATACCCAAGCAGTTGTAGAGAACAATGAACCATTTACTGATTATGAATAGCAGAGTAAAAACCAGATAAGGGCAATAAGTTCTTCTAGGCACAAACCCCAGATATTAACATGATACAGATTGCCTGTATTTTGAATTCCCTCCCCCAAAAAAGTTTTTAAAATGAAGAATAATTTGTAATCTACAAAACACCAAGTTATTTTTCAATTCGAAAACACTGCCCAATGGGGAGGGGTTTCTGCACATTTCCGTAGGAACACGATCGAAAATGTCACTAACAAAGCTGCCATTGGCCCCTGGGCACATCACTCAGAACAGGTCCCTTCCCACTTCCTGTTCTATAAAACGTGATGTCAGCACAGGTTTGTCCTCTTTTGACATTTCGCTGGACCCGAGAACATGAGCTTTCTGTGTTTGTGTGTTGCGTTAGACCTTAAAAACTTTGTATTTCAGCTGGCTGACTTCACTAATAGTGTTGTTCACCACCTTCTCGCTACATACCTGTCTCTATTGTGTCTTATTAGTTATATTTATAGCTAATTTCAATCCTCTACGTCCGTGCACCGGAGCTCCGGCTGCGCTTTCGGTTTCAGTTTCGGTTCACAAATAGAGCATTTAAAAATAATAATCGTGTGAATAAATATCATCCCATTGCTTGCGGTGTTGTTTTTTTGTGCACAGGGCTTTTTCCTCCACAGCAGGAGAGCTAGCAGCGGCAGTAAAATGATCTTCGAACTGGCAGGCAGGCAACCCCCACGGCAGCCCGGCGCCAGACCATGTCCTGGTCTCCCTTATGGCATGCGTCGGGAGGATGGCTGGCGGACCTCCACCCCCTTCCCCTCCTGTGCTTCAGCCCTGTGACATTCCAAAAGTCTCTGGCCCACCCATACACCTCCCAGCAACTCCAAACTATAACAGTTGGCTACTCCCTGTAGTTTCAGGCCTGTCCACCCCCCTTCTGCGGCGTGGTGTGGACGCGAGTGAGGGACCCGTACTGTCTAGCACACTGTCTGTTTCTGTGGGCGCAGCACCAGCTTCGCTCCATCAGAGCAGTTCACCTCCCCGGCCTTTCCAACACGGTGGTGGACCTCCTCTCTTGGGGAAGCCCCCGGTTTTGGAATGGCGCCTCCACACGCTTGTGATACAACTGTGGAGCCGGTTCGGCAGGGCGGAAATGGATCTTTTTGCTTCAGTAGAGTCCACCCACTGCCCACTATGGTTCTCCGTCGAAGACCGCTCAGGAACCCCAAGGATCGAAGTGTGGCCACGTTTGGGCTAGTGCAGTCTCCTTTACGCGTTCCCACTGTTCCCCCGTCTCCCGGTGGTCCTGGAGAATGTAAGGAGCGAACGAGTGACAGTTCTGCCGATAGCCCCACAGTGGCCTCGTAGATTCTGGTTTGCAGACCTGATTGCCCTCCTCAAGGGAGAGCCTTGACAACTCCCAGTGAGAGCAGACTTGTTGTCCCAGGTGCAGGGCACACTTTTCACCCCAATCCGGGCCACCTCCTGCTTTGGGCCTGGCCCCTGAGCGGGAGCGTTTGATTGCCTGGGGTCTGTAAGACACGGTAGTAGTCACTATTCTGTCGGCAAGAGCTCCCTCCTCAAGGTCGCCGGTAGACGTTTAGCACCTGGTGCCATGTGACCCAATTAACTGTCCCATTGGGGTCATATTAACATTTTTACAACAGCTGTTGGACCAGGGTAAATCCCTGTCCACACTCAAAGTGTATCTGGCGGCCGCGTGTCACGTCCGGATTGATGGCGAGCCCCCTGGGTCTCATTTCCTGGCTGCAAAATTTCTGATGGGAGCTCGATGGCTACAGCCTCCTCGCACCCCTTGACTGCCTGAATAGCGCCTTGATGTAGTGCTGGACGCACTTTCCCAAACCCCATTTGAGCCACTGAACTCAGCTGAGCTGAAGGTAGTGTCACTTAAGACTGCGTTCTTTCTGGCAATCACCTCAGCGAGTTACACGCCCTGTCTGTACACCCATCATGTGTCCGTTTTACAGGCGATGGTTCCAGGGTCACGCTACAGTCTATCCCTGCATTTCTCCCGAAAGTGTTGTCTCCATTTCATGTCAACAGGCCTATTGAGTTGATGGCTTTTCATCCTCCTCCCTTCTCTTCGGAGCAAGAGAGTCGGCTTCACCTGCTCTCAGGTGCCATTTGGAACGCACTAAGGACATTAGGTGCTCGGACCAACTGTTTGCGTCTTATGGAGCACATCGGATTGTGAGTTTACCTCTGTAGACCCAGCTTGTATATGCTTATTGCAGACAGTTCCCGGTAGAGCAAGACTGTAGTCCTCACTCCTGGACAGCCCAGGTTGGCCCCAAGGGGCCTCTGTGGCTCCTGTGTGTAATTGTGTTGCTGAGGTCTCCCTTATCAGCTCGCTGCCTTCTCCCTTCCACGGTTTTGTTATACAGTAACCCCTCCATCTTGGGCAGTGTTTCCAACTTGAAAGATAATGACAGGTTGTGAATGCAACCCTGGTTATCTGAAAAAGGATGAACTGCCTTCATTCCAATACAAGGGTCACGTTTATGAAGCGCAGTTCTGCACAGAAATTCAGAGATGCGCATTCTTGGAGTGTTTCTGCGTATCGTCACTAAGCCCAACCTGCAGAACTCTGATGGATGGCGCAGCTTTACACAGCTCCAAAAAGAGGCGAGCTGTGTCTGCGAGACAAAAGAGACTATGCAGAGATCAAGACAGATGTGTTAAGCTGAATAAAAACTACTGCTTCCCCCTTGTTAGCAGAGGCAGCATTGTCAACACCACAGATCTAGAATTCTAGTTCAACGCTTTGGCATTGTCAATACATTATAAAATAATTACATTAATTATTTTAACCAATATAAATGTAAATCTATGATGCACAATAAAGCTGTAACTTAAATGACTGGCAATTACAATTTTTAAAATAAAAACAAAAATAGTCAAAAATAAAGACATCCAATTACATCGATTTCTGCAGGGTTTGTTCTTCTAGCACAGATGTGTACATCTGCAGAATCCCATGATCCCATTGGTGGCAGCCACAAGCAGCCGGTGCAGCAAATTGTGGGATACGCAAACATGATTAAGTTTATTGGTAGCTGAATGCTATTGCAGAATGACATCGTAATTAGTAAATTATTCAATTTAACATCGAAAACTTTAAAATACAGATGAAGGTATAGTAAAAGTCAAAACCGGTCCGTAAAAGAATACAGTATACAGTAAAAAGTATTTTACGGTATACCGACCCAGCCCTAATCAATATATACAGTGGGGGAAAAAAGTATTTGATCCCCTGCTGATTTTGTACGTTTGCCCATTGACAAAGAAATGATCAGTCTATAATTTTAATGGTAGGTGTATTTTAACAGTGAGAGACAGAATAACAACAAAAAAATCCAGAAAAATGCATTTCAAAAAATTTATAAATTGATTTGCATGTTAATGAGGGAAATAAGTATTTGACCCCTTCAACTTAGTACTTGGTGGCAAAACCCTTGTTGGCAATCACAGAGGTCAGACGTTTCTTGTAGTTGGCCACCAGGTTTGCACACATCTCAGGAGGGATTTTGTCCCACTCCTCTTTGCAGATCCTCTCCAAGTCATTAAGGTTTCGAGGCTGACGTTTGGCAACTCGAACCTTCAGCCCCCTCCACAGATTTTCTATGGGATTAAGGTCTGGAGACTGGCTAGGCCACTCCAGGACCTTAATGTGCTTCTTCTTGAGCCACTCCTTTGTTGCCTTGGCTGTGTGTTTTGGGTCATTGTCATGCTGGAATGCCCATCCACGACCCATTTTCAATGCCCTGGCTGAGGGAAGGAGGTTCTCACCCAAGATTTGACGGTACATGGCCCCGTCCATCGTCCCTTTGATGCGGTGCAGTTGTCCTGTCCCCTTAGCAGAAAAACACCCCCAAAGCATGATGTTTCCACCTCCATGTTTGACGGTGGGGATGGTGTTCTTGGGGTCATTCTTCCTCCTCCTAACACGTCGAGTTGAGTTGATGCCAAAGAGCTTGATTTTGTTCTCACCTGACCACAACATTTTCACCCAGTTCTCCTCTGAATCATTCAAATGTTCATTGGCAAACTTCAGACGGGCCTGTACATGTGCTTTCTTGAGCAGGGGGGCCTTGCGGGCGCTGCAGGATTTCAGTCCTTCACGGCGTAGTGTGTTACCAATTGTTTTCTTGGTGACTATGGTCCCAGCTGCCTTGAGATCATTAACAAGATCCTCCCGTGTAGTTCTGGGCTGATTCCTCACCATTCTCATGATTATTGAAACTCCACAAGGTGAGATCTTGCATGGAGCCCCAGACTGAGGGAGACTGACAGTTATTTTGTGTTTCTTCCATTTGCGAATAATCGCACCAACTGTTGTCACCTTCTCACTAAGCTGCTTGGCGATGGTCTTGTAGCCCATTCCAGCCTTGTGTAGGTCTACAATCTTGTCCCTGACATCCTTGGACAGCTCTTTGGTCTTGGCCATGGTGGAGAGTTTGGAATCTGATTGATTGATTGCTTCTGTGGACAGGTGTCTTTTATACAGGTAATGAGCTGAGATTAGGAGCACTCCCTTTAAGAGAGTGCTCCTAATCTCAGCTCGTTACCTGTATAAAAGACACCTGGGAGCCAGAAATCTTGCTGATTGAGAGGGGATCAAATACTTATTTCCCTCAGTAACATGCAAATCAATTTATAACTTTTTTGAAATGCGTTTTTCTGGATTTTTTTGTTGATATTCTGTCTCTCACTGTTAAAATACACCTACCATTAAAATTATAGACTGATCATTTCTTTGTCAGTGGGCAAACGTATAAAATCAGCAGGGGATCAAATACTTTTTTCCCTCACTGTACATATATAGACACCAACATCATCAGTAGCAGCCCATATCGATACACTGATGGATGAAGGCCTGCCCAAGATCTTTCCACTTGCTTTGATCTTCAGCTTTTCTTTTCCATAACCCCCACGATCTCTCTCTCACACTCACACACATACATATACACTCACCTAAAGGATTATTAGGAACACCTGTTCAATTTCTCATTAATGCAATTATCTAACCAACCAATCACATGGCAGTTGCTTCAATGCATTTAGGGGTGTGGTCCTGGTCAAGACAATCTCCTGAACTCCAAACTGAATGTCTGAATGGGAAAGAAAGGTGATTTAAGCAATTTTGAGCGTGGCATGGTTGTTGGTGCAGACGGGCCGGTCTGAGTATTTCACAATCTGCTCAGTTACTGGGATTTTCACGCACAACCATTTCTAGGGTTTACAAAGAATGGTGTGAAAAGGGAAAAACATCCAGTATGCGGCAGTCCTGTGGGCGAAAATGCCTTGTTGATGCTAGAGGTCAGAGGAGAATGGGCCGACTGATTCAAGCTGATAGAAGAGCAACTTTGACTGAAATAACCACTCGTTACAACCGAGGTATGCAGCAAAGCATTTGTGAAGCCACAACATGTACAACCTTGAGGCGGATGGGCTACAACAGCAGAAGACCCCACCAGGTACCACTCATCTCCACTACAAATAGGAAAAAGAGGCTACAATTTGCACAAGCTCACCAAAATTGGACAGTTGAAGACTGGAAAAATGTTGCCTGGTCTGAGGAGTCTCGATTTCTGTTGAGACATTCAGATGGTAGAGTCAGAATTTGGCGTAAACAGAATGAGAACATGGATCCATCATGCCTTGTTACCACTGTGCAGGCTGGTGGTGGTGGTGTAATGGTGTGGGGGATGTTTTCTTGGCACACTTTAGGCCCCTTAGTGCCAATTGGGCATCGTTTAAATGCCACGGCCTACCTGAGCATTGTTTCTGACCATGTCCATCCCTTTATGACCACCATGTACCCATCCTCTGATGGCTACTTCCAGCAGGATAATGCACCATGTCACAAAGGTCCAATCATTTCAAATTGGTTTCTTGAACATGACAATGAGTTCACTGTACTAAACTGGCCCCCACAGTCACCAGATCTCAACCCAATAGAGCATCTTTGGGATGTGGTGGAACGGGAGCTTCGTGCCCTGGATGTGCATCCCACAAATCTCCATCAACTGCAAGATGCTATCCTATCAATATGGGCCAACATTTCTAAAGAATGCTTTCAGCACCTTGTTGAATCAATGCCATGTAGAATTAAGGCAGTTCTGAAGGCGAAAGGGGGTCAAACACAGTATTAGTATGGTGTTCCTAATAATCCTTTAGATGAGTGTATATACATGTAGATACATTTTGGTCACACACCTTATAAATGCAGTGGACAGCACTATACAATTAACAGGTGTAAAATGCATTGTGAAATGATAAACAAGACCACATAACTTTATGCATCAATCTGAATTATGCATTAAAACAATATGGATTTAAACGAACCATTATTCCATTAAAAACAATGCATTTTAAAATGGGACCAGTTGTTTGCTATGAAATCCGATATTCAAATTATAAGGAGTCAACTGTGGTACAATTCAAAATGTCGGCTTTAGAGGTAGCAACCAGGACGATGCAGAATTAAAGCATGGTTTACAAATTTGAATGGAAGACAAAGTCTGAATCAAATGGAAGGAAGTATTACGGACGCTGCTGTCAATAAGGATATGAATAGGTGGCTTCTTTCTAAGGGGATAAATTGAATAAATAACCCGACCAAGTTAAAAGGAAAATATTAATGCAAAGATCAGACTTACAAACCTGTGGACCACAACAAATTAAGTGCAGTCCAGAGAAAAACTCAAGTTTTTCCAGGAACTCTGGGGGGGGGGGGGGAAGAAAAGAAAAAAAGAAGCAGAGCAGAAATATACCCACCATGGCTACTTGATTACATGGGACATGGATCAACTCCAGTCCGGAAATTAGCACCAAAGACACAGACACTTATGATATGTATTTATATTATATAATACATCACGTGTGTGTGTATTAGACCCCAAGAGATATACTGGAGCACCAATATAAAATCGTCCGTTATTGGCCTTTTACAGAAATATTGGTATCGGCACATATTCCTCATAAACTACTGGCTACATATTTTTTTACACAATGTTACACACATTTTAAATTGTAAATCTCAACATTGACAAATAATGCATACAATGATATCCTGTATTGTGATTTAATGTAATGCAGACGTCCTACTAAATGTGCTTAGGTTTCATGTGAATTCTAGAACAGCACTTTTAAACTTGAAGGACTGAAGATAGACATTTGAAATGGGTAATTTATTAATTTGATTCCCCATTGAACCATGCTCCTAAACCAATTACATGTCTTATCTTCTAATATAATTTCTATAATAATTATTTTATAATAATACTTGAAAGCATGGTATACAAAAGTTTAAGAGTAATTTCAAAGACAGTACAGAAGCTATTAGGGCAATATTAAAAACTTGGATTTATATCATATCGCATACACCTGTAAGCATACCTAATGTCATGCATAACTGGTTTGTTTTAGCAGAAGATCATTGTTTTCATTCCTGGCATGCATTTCGTCACAATTTTAGGCCTCCTTTTAAACTAAATGTGAACGCACTTAGGCCTCCTAAAACCTCAACTGTGAACGAGGCCATAAAAAAGCAGGACTAAAACCGAGGACCTGGGCCACACAATAAACATGAACAGGGTCTTGGTTTTCAATTGTGTGAATGAGATCTACCTCGTAATCCATAGTTTAGCCAGCCATGAATACAAGAATTCAAATACCCCACCAAAATATCTTTTAAATAATCAATATGATTAGATTAATTTTCAAATTAAATATATGTACGATTCTAAATTATACTCCTCAAGCAAAAAGGTTTCTCGATGTTATCATGTTTGTTTCTTATGTATTGCCAGATGATTAACACCCTTTACAAGATTACAATATTTCCCCTAGATTTTGAAATTCACGAACTTCCGTCTGTTATACATAAAACTTACAACCTGAATTTAGCCTGAATATTTCAGATTTGAAGTCAACATAAGCCAAAGATTTTTAAAATCATATGAAGTCACACGATCAAATCTCCAAAGAGAACACACACTTTTAGACAAACTTTCAAACATCCACAGGAAAATACAGGCTATGTGATTACATAGGTTCAATGAAAAACAAATGCATCATTAGAGATTTACTTTATATGAATATAATTCACTGTCCATGACCGATTCATTGTCTACCTGCATGCTTTCGCATGCTTCTTTCCTTCCTTTGGGTGACAAAAACGTGCGTTAAAAATACTGAATCCAAAAAAAAAAAACCTGTTAAAAAATATATATATATAGCAGATCTGTTCAATATGTTTCATGTGGTTAAATTAGTCTCCTTCCAGTGTAAATGTGCCAGATGTAACCATGAAGCATAGGCCTAAAAAGTGACTCAGATCTACCAGAATCTTGAACTGGAAGATATGTACTGTGAAAAGGATTCTGCGTAGAGAAAAGTTTTACGAGTGTAATAATTTAAACCGTAACTATGATCATTTCCTTTCAGTAGCTTTATTCTGTGGTTTTATCAGTGCCTTCACCGTGTTCTCTACTCGCCCACAATACAGATAAAAATAAGTTTCAGTCAGTTACTATTTCTTGGCTCAGTAAGTTTACACGCCTTCCCCTTTAAGCCATTCCTTGTGTTACTACATTGTCCCATTTAGCCCTTCTTGTTAATCTAAAAAAAAAAAAACCTTTCAGAATCTCTCAGACTATAGTAAACATCTAGACTACCTTCTTATCAAAAGACTCTCTCAATGCTCCATTTTTGATTCTTTGTTATCAAATTTATGGCTGAGTGTCAGAAGCCATAGTCAGCTAGTGCAGGAGAGGAGTAAAAGTCAAACAAGATGCTTTTATGTATTAATATAGAAACATTTAGAAAGTGTTACACCTTTAATATACAGATCAATTTCGTCCATCTGAGGTGGACAGTGATTAAAAAAAACAAACGGTTCCTTGTCTATTTTGAGGAAAATTGTCATCGTAATTTTATACCTATCATTAACATTATGAACTACTTTATTATACTACATGGATATCTGATAGTCTATGCTGATTGAGAAACCATCTTATTGGGCAAAATAGAGCTGGGGTTCAAGTCGATTAGTGGAACAAAACAGAAATAAACTTTTTTACAGTAGGGATCACATCACTCAACAGACCTATGGCTTTACAGGGCCTCATACACAGTTGTCCCCCCCCAATCATTACTTGCATCCTTCCAATGCCACAAACATGTCACACTACGAATAAAATCTTGTTGAATAACCAAATGAACAAATACAATATAAGAAACTGAACATGTACTCAATGGATGCAGGAACTAGTAGGCCTATTTCTTGCAAACAGCATGTAAGTGAAAAATGATGAATCAGACAAATATCACATACTTTGACGCATACTATGTTTTAAATTTAAAAAAAAATTTTTTTTTTTTTTTTACTGAATTCCTCAATGCTGGATAATTCTACAATTCTACAGGACAAATGAACACAATTCTCTCAGTAAGCAGGACAACGAATGGCCAAGTTAAAAATCAATGTTTCTAAATGCAAGGCCTTCATAACGAATCCATGTTTCTACACATTATTTCTTAGTAGACAGACACCCCTATTCCCCACGTCAGTGGCGATTTTGTAAAGGTCTTTAATTAAACACTTACAACCAACAACAAACCAGAGATCAAGACAGACTTGTTAAGCTGAATGAAAACTACTGCTGCCCCATTGTTAGCGGAGGTGAATGTCAACTTATCACACAATGAAGCCGTGAACAGCATTGTCAGCACCGTAGATACAGTGCATCCGGAAAGTATTCACAACGCTTCACTTTTTCCACATTTTGTTATGTTACTGCCTTATTCCAAAATGGATTACATTCATTATTTTCCTCAAAATTCTACAAACAATACCCCATAATGACAACGTGAAAGAAGTTTGTTTGAAATCTTTGCAAATTTACTACAAATAAAAAACAAAAAGTACATAAGTATTCACAGCCTTTGCCATGACACTCAAAATTGAGCTCAGGTGCATCCTGTTTCCACTGATCATCCTTGAGATGTTTCTACAACTTGATTGGAGTCCACCTGTGGTAAATTCAGTTGATTGGACATGATTTGGAAAGGCACACACCTGTCTATATAAGGTCCCACAGTTAACAGTGCATGTCAGAGCATAAACCAAGCCATGAAGTCCAAGGAATTGTCTGTAGACCTCCGAGACAGGATTGTATTGAGGCACAGATCTGGGGAAGGGTACAGAAAAATGTCTGCAGCATTGAAGGTCCCAATGAGCACAGTGGCCTCCATCATCCGTAAATGGAAGAAGTTTAGAACCACCAGGACTCTTCCTAGAGCTGGTCGCCCGGCCAAACTGAGCGATCGGGGGAGAAGGGCCTTAGTCAGGGAGGTGACCAAGAACCCGATGGTCACTCTGACAGAGCTCCAGTGTGACTCTGTGGAGAGAGGAGAACCTTCCAGAAGAACAACCATCTCTGCAGCAGTGGCCAGACGGAAGCCACTACTCAGTAAAAGGCACATGACCGCCCGCCTGGAGTTTGCCAAAAAGCACCTGAAGGACTCTCAGACCATGAGAAACTCTTTGGCCTGAATGGCAAGCATCATGTCTGGAGGATACCAGGCATCGCTCATCACCTGGCCAATACCATCCCTACAGTGAAGCATGGTGGTGGCAGCATCATGCTGTGGGGATGTTTTTCAGCGGCAGGAATTGGGAGACTAGTCAGGATCGAGGGAAAGATTAATTTACGGAGACATCCTTGATGAAAACCTGCTCCAGAGTGCTCTGGACCTCAGACTGGGGCGAAGGTTCATCTTCCAACAGGACAACGACCCTAAGCACACAGCCAAGATCACAAAGGAGTGGCTACAGGACAACTCTGTGAATGTCCTTGAGTGGCCCAGCCAGAGCCCAGACTTGAACCCGATTGAACATCTCTGGAGAGATCTGAAAATGGCTGTGCACCGACGCTGCCCATCCAACCTGATGGAGCTTGAGAGGTCCTGCAAAGAAGAATGGGAGAAACTGCCCAAAACTAGGTGTGCCAAGCTTGTAGCATCATACTCAAAAAGACTTGAGGCTGTAATTCGTGCCAAAGGTGATTCAACAAAGTATTGAGCAAAGGCTGTGAATACTTATGTACATGTGCTTTTTTGTTTTTTATTTTTAATAAATTTGCAAAGATTTCAAACAAACTTCTTTCATGCTGTCATTATGGGGTATTGTTTGTAGAATTTTGAGGAAAATAATGAATTTAATCAATTTTGGAATAAGGCTGTAACATAACAAAATGTGGAAAAAGTGAAGCGCTGTGAATACTTTCTGGATGCACTGTATAGAATTCTAGATCTACGCTTTAGCCTTGTTAATACTTTATAAAATAATTACATCAATTATTTTAACAAATATAATGGACAATATATAATGCACAATAAAGCTTTAACTTAAATGATTGGCACATCCAATTTTTAAAATAAAAACTAAGAAACTAAATCAAAAATAAAGTCATACAATCACATCGATTTCTACAGGGTGTATAGAAAGGCGCTCTTCGATGAGATGCATGACATTGGACAGAGTGCAGCCACAAGCAGCCGGCTGTGGAATACGAGTGAAGTAGAGACACGGATTCTCATCTTGTTCAGCCACTCGATTTGTTCTTTTGTTTAGAGATTAGACAGATTGGCAGCAGCACCACCAAAACATTGTCCAGGTTTGAAATAAAGCACAATAATGGCACTTGACAAGCGTTTCCCCTTTTTTTAAGAAAAGTATCGAAATTCATTACTTGGTACCAGTACCACAATTATGGTATTGTGACAATACCACATCCTATAACGTATTTGTTATTTTCAGGAAATTCAGGTTTGATAGCCACCAAAATGAAAGGTGCATGTATATATTTAAAAAATATTATGAAATTAACCTCCAGAAATCATAAATAAATCATATTCAGTACTTTGGGGATGCTGAAAATTAAAATGTATTTAAATTCAAATTGGTTTATATGAACCCTTTAAATACAAAATAGAAATGCATCTAAAACATTTTGAATCACTACTGTGAGAGAAAAGTAATATTCAAAAATGTTCAAATAAATATTGTATAATAATTCATTCATATTATATATAATAATTTTCCAATTTTCACTTGTTTGATTATGGTTCATGCCATGAACCATTTGCTTTTAATAAGGTCTAATATACACCAATCAGCCATAACATTATGACCACTGACAGGTGAAGTGATAATCTCGTTATTATGAGGTTATTTGTAAGTTGTTGTGTTAGAAGCAGGAAAAATGGGCAGCGTAAGGATCTGAGCGACTTTGACAAGGGCCAAATTGTGATGGCTAGACGACTGGGTCAGAGCATCTCCAAAACTGCAGCTCTTGTGGGGTGTTCCCGGTCTGCAGTGGTCAGTACCTATCAAAAGTGGTCCAAGGAAGGAAAAGCAGTGAACCGGCGACAGGGTCATGGGCAGCCAAGGCTCAATGATGCACGTGGGGAGCGAAGGCTGGCCCGTGTGGTCCGATCCAACAGACGAGCTACTGTAGCTCAAATTGCTGAAAAAGTGAATGCTGGTTCTGATAGAAAGGTGTCAGAACACACAGTGCATCGCAGTTTGTTGCGTATGGGGCTGCGTAGCCGCAGACCAGTCAGGGTGCCCATGCTGACCCCTGTCCACTGCCCAAAGCACCTACAATGGGCACGTGAGCATCAGAACTGGACCACGGAGCAATGGAAGAAGGTGGCCTGGTCTGATGAATCACGAGTTCACGGTGTTGACTTGGCCTCCAAATTCCCCAGATCTCAATCCAATCGAGCATCTGTGGGATGTGCTAGACAAACAAGTCCGATCCATGGAGGCCCCACCTCGCAACTTACAGGACTTAAAGGATCTGCTGCTAACGTCTTGGTGCCAGATACCACAGCACACCTTCAGAGGTCTAGTGGAGTCCATGCCTCGACGGGTCAGGGCTGTTTTTGTGGCAAAAGGGGGACCTACACAATATTAGGCAGGTGGCCATAATGTTATGGCTGATTGATGTATATGTTTCAAAGGCATCATATAAAATAAAATGATTATTAGTGAATTTTGTACCAAAACACATGCTCACAGGAAGCTTTCATGTGAAATCAAAACAACCTTTAGCCCACATTTTGTTGCTAGTGAGCACATGCAGAGTTGTGCAATCAATAACTCCACCTCTGCTTTGAAAAGATGCACACAATACTCATAGGCCACTCCTAGAGTAGTGGTAAACCCAAACCAATAACAGATGCAGTAAGCCAATGGCTTGTCTTTCACTTTCAGATTCTGTGCTTTTGAACTGTGTGAATTGTAAATTTTAACATTGCTTTAATATAATTTAATACACTTCTACACTGATGTAACACAGACCTCGGAAGCCAAACAATCTTACAGCATTACAGGTGATGCTGTGTTATACCGGACTTATTTTGGCCTCAAGCATTTCCAATATTAAAAAAGGAGATGCAGTGTATTTACAATACAGATATTAAACACTGCTAAATGCAAACCATGTGCGCTAGGTTTTGTCATACGTCAATTGTATGGTCTGCATGTAATGCTTAGGAAAATGCAAAATGCACATAAAATCAGAAAATGCTTTTAATTACAAATGCTAAGAAACTGTCATAAAAAAGGATTTTGGTATTTTAGCGCGGGCCACTTAGTCAATTGGCCAACTAGGCCTATGCAGATTAAGTAATATGAACTTAACTATCATATAGTTCAAAAACATTTTGGAGATTTAAGTTTTTACTTCTAGAAAATATAAAAAATAAATCTTAAAATCTTTATACTATCAATGTTATAATTTTATGCAATGAAGATTGGAGTAAGTTTAAAAACGTATTAAATGTATTTGGCTTTGTTTCGATTTTCAAAACCATTTTTGCTTTACCGCGTTATATCTGAATTCGCATTATATCGGATTGTGTTATATCAGGGTAGAGGTGTATGTCCAAAGGGAAATACATTTTTATTAAATTGAAGCTCTGAAAAGTTCCCTTGTCAAAAATTACCAAAATTATCAAATAAACTAACACTGTGAGACTCTTGGTTTGAATGAAGACCATGCAGTGTACTTCATTTAGTAAGATTATTCAATACTGATTTGACAAGGGAAATGCTTCAGAAACTATGAGCCTTAACAACTTCATATTCAACAGGGGAAACTTAACAAGTTAGCTTGCAAAGTAGCCTGATTTCTAAAACCTAATTTGAGTTACTAAATAACTCCTGTAAATTGGTTAACACTTTGTATATCCACTCATTGCACCTTTAAAAAGCACTTGCATGTAAGCTTACTAAAAATAAAGGTAACCTGTGAATAAATAAAATCCACTGACAGACTATCACAGCAAATGAAAGCACATTCTCAGTAGGGCCTGCCCAGCAGGTCTTCCTTCTCATCTCATGAATAGTAACTTCTGAGCTAACATCTCAACCATCCAAAACCATGTACCACCACCGAGTTGTAACGTGCCTAGTGTGAAATTAGCCAGATTTTTCAGAATACCCATATTGAAATAAAACAAAGGTATGTGTTTTAGAAAATGTTGGAAAATAAAATAACTTTAAAAACTTCAGTTTGTGCTCTAAGGTGTAGAATACCTCTAGAATGAATTAGAACAGCGAATCAAGGACAGATCAATCACAAATACTGCTGCAGTCACTGAGGCAAAGGCCACCCTTTTACACTGTAAAAATATATTTTGGTATCTATCAATTTTGAGAAATGTGTTTGCAGCATTGTGGGGGTTGGGGTTAATTTCAAAAACATTTGATTTAATATAAAATTAGTTTAGGCTAAGTAATACTTTGTGTTATGTTTAAATTGATCCACATTAACTTCTTAAAAACAAACCCAGTAGTACATAGAATAATAAAAATATGCATACATTAAAACAAGAATATTAAAGCAAGAGAAAATCAAAAACAGCATCAAACCTGTTTTACAGGAATTTCCATTTAAAACAGGACCAGAACTGCCTTGACCTACCAGAGACATAGTGCATGCATAACTAAATAAATTCAGTGTTTCTTGAGAATAACTACAGAATTAACTATTTCTTGTGAAAAAGCATCCTTAAACCAAATGTCTGCTGGCCATGACCACCATCATTTTAATCATTTTTAGAATGCAGATTAAGAAGGATTAACAGATATGGTGCCATGTTGAAAGCTCATGAACTGTCTGGTTCTCTTCCCAACAGTCTGCATTTGAAATAAAGCAACCCATAAGGTGGGGAAGAGACGGGTTTTATCTGACATGAGGGAGATCGCCTTTACAATCTGCATGCCATTGTTACATTATAACCCTAATGAAAAAGCATCTGAAGTACTTTTAACTGTAACAAGCATGTGATAATCCCCCTACAACTATTAAAACATGGTTCTACAGAATTTGATAGCAACACATTCTGTAGCAGAAAACATTGTGACTGTGGTAAATACACTATCTAGAATACAAATTACTATGCAATATGTACAGAGAACAATTAATGAAGGGAAGAGATTACTAGAGGGAAGTTTTAAAAAAAGTGGCTATGAACTGACGGGTTTAAGAATTTACTGATCACAAATGTAGAGAATTCAAGAATGATTCTGTCGGCACGAAACACTTCTGAGTTGGGACAAGACCAAATCAAAGCTTTGACCTACCATACCCAATAAATTGCAAAGTACAAATATGTACCATACTGTGGTTCAATTTATTGTTGGAAGCCTAGTATACTAATATTTTAATGAAATGTATAAAGAATATTTAAAGTAATTTTTTCATCCATTTTATAACTTGAAGTGCTTATCACAGATTCTCCTGAAGTCAAACATTCTGTCAAAATATGCACTTGTGCAACTTCAGTAGCTTTGATGAGGGGAAAAAAAATATATTTATTTCTGAGATGGCTTAAGTATTCCTTCTTTTACTATCTTTACCATGCAGGGCATTAAAGTTGATAAAATGCAGAGTGCATTTATAAGGGATCATGGCTGCAGAAATGAGAGTATGTCTGTGAATAAATACATTATTGAACTTGAGCTTTTAAAACACTGTTTTCTGTATGCGAGAGAACACACCAGGAGTAAGTTGCAAACCTTAAAAGGGGGAACCAAATAAACAAACTGTCATTCAAATTTATGGCAGAATTAATTAATGATATACATATTTATCGTACAGTATCTATAGAAAGTCTAGACCCCCTTGAAACTTTTTGCTGTGTCAGTGCCTCAGTTTAATTTATTTAAATAAGGATTCCACACCCCCTCCCCACTTAACTACACACCATACTCCAGACTTTAGAAGGAAAACAAGTTTTATTATGAAACACAATTATATTAAAAATACAAAACTGAAATATCACTATTGGATTAGTGTCCACAACCTTGAGTTAATACTTGGTGGAAGCACCATTGGTAATATTTCCACTAGGGCTCAGCTGCAACTCCGCCTGTGCCCGAACTAATTTCAGGAGCACAGTTTCGTACATCGTATCGGCGGAGTCCCAAACTGGTCCGCGGCACGTACTGTGACGTCCCTGCTTTTGGAAATTGTAACTACAGTAATGGCAGCAGCTCTCAATGTGAGAGATGCGGTAGAAACTTTTGCGAAGAAGGAATGTGCGTTTACCTTGGGAAAGCGATTTGTCTGGAAAAGTTAATGATCAAAATTATTTAAATGGCATGGTTTTTAGCTTCCATCTGTTTACACTATCTTAAAACTATTAAAATGTTTAAAACAGAGGCTAGTTTTTATGTGATCAATCGCATGAAGAATCGAATATTTTAATTATATTTGTAAGCCTCATTATCGCTATAACTATATGTTAATGGTAATCCAAGTATAGATGCTTTACTGACTGCAGAAATGCAAACCTTACAACCGTACAAAACTTAGCGATTAATACAACGGTCCATTCCATTCCATTACGGTGTTAAAGGTATTTTTAAAGGAATCCCATTCACAATAAAAGTTGATGCTTTTCATTTAGGCTAAAAAGTTCAATTTTAGTTTTGTCAAACAACAATGCTTTTTACCACATGGCTACAGAATCTCCTGAGTGTTTCAGGGGGGCTCTTTTAAATAATGGCTTCCTACTTGCCACCCACAATACAGGCCAGATTTGTGGAGTGATTTGGATATTGTTGTCACATGCACTTTGATCAGTCATGAAAAGTTGCCACTGGCCTCTTGGTAGCATGATTTCAGTTCTCATTTTGAATACATTTCCTGCAGATTTCTGTAATATTTATTTTACTTAGATGTTGTGGGGTAGGATATAGCCACTGTAGATCTATTTTGTAACATGGGATTTAAACATAATATTTCTGAAATGTTTTTTAAGAATGTTTTCCATTTAAAATCTTAAACTTACAGCCTTAAGACCAACCATTACAGCATCCTATGAAAACTGAAACTGTTGTTTCATGTAATATTTTACATGTAAGAATATATAAAGTTTTAATGCAAAAATGTATGGCTGAGACATCTACAGACCACGATCTGCATTAATTCAATTCTAACTATCACGCACTGTTAATCATGCACTTGCACATTTGTAGGTCTAACGGCTAGATTGGCCATTTACACTGTTTGCTAGAACCTATTAATTTTTAACTAAGTACCACTCCAATAATATTATCAATCTGACTTTGGAAGCAGGTGTGGAATAAGCACTTTTTCATTTTAGGTAAGCATATAGATTTAAATTGTATACAGTGAGGGAAAAAAGTATTTGATCCTCTGCTGATTTTGTACGTTTGCCCACCGACAAAGAAATGATCAGTCTATAATTTTAATGGTAGGTGTATTTTAACAGTGAGAGACAGAATAACAACAACAAAATCCAGAAAAACGCATTTCTAAAAAGTTATAAATTGATTTGCATGTTAATGTGTGAAATAAGTATTTGATCCCCCCAATTTCTTTGTCAGTGGGCAAACGTACAAAATCAGCAGGGGATCAAATACTTTTTTCCCCTCACTGTATGCCTGGAGATATTCTGAAGCAGCTATATGTAATGCTTCTGTTTCACTATAAGCACTACATGAGTAAATTTATAACAAAGAAGCTGTCAAATAAAATAAAAGAACAGAGATCAAAAATGAGGGGACACCATTCAGCCCATCTCGCTCATTTGGTTTCGATCAGAATATCATCAAAACAGCCTGAAGCATCAACTAGTTTCAGTGCTAATGACTCATTTACTAATTTTAAGATGACCAGAGGTTGCATCATTTCATAGCTGACATAGAAGTAGTAGTTAGTTTGATTTTGTCAATACCTTTATAGAATGTATTATACATGAATCCATGAGGGTCCTTTTGTTTTCATAACTTCAGGAACATTTAAAATCAACTCACTCACAGTTAACGAATATGATATTTTTCTGGGACTACAGAAGCTAAAAGATTATGCTTTATTCCACTTTTCAAAAGTAAAAGCCTTGCTGTACTAGTACTGGTGTTTGTAGATATAAAAGATACAACCTGGTTAGAATTCTCTTATCTAATTTATAGCAACAAACTATGTATAACAATGTGCTGTACTACATGTGTTAGACTTCTGCATCTGGAGTCATTACGCTAGATATCAATTATGATTGAGTGATATACTGGTATCATTGCTGATAGTAGCATTTTATACGCATGATAAAATTGTGGCTGAAAATGTTTAACTGATTTTGTAAGTTTGTTTTCTTGCTCACTGTCATTTCAAACTTTCAAGTCCCATGAGCATTAGACTAATCCATTTTGAACTTCGCAGGGAGGCCACAACAGAGCTAATATTTTATACAGCATGCATCAATTTAAACATTTAATTAACTAGGTAATGTTGAACTTCTAAAATGGTTGGTTTAAACTACATTAAAATAACTTTGTACAAAGAACAATATAGCAAATAAAGCAAACAAAAACTGATTTAAAATACTATGCAATTGCAATACAATGCATCAGATATATCATATCAAATATCAAATATCATTTGTAACATTGAAAATATACAGCTCTGAGACCACTGCAATTCTTTCTTAAATCAGCATCTCTACATGTATGGCAGCCATTCCATTCCATTCATATTAACATTTATCCCAAATTCCAAATGAAGTCAGTAGTTTATAGAATAAAACAAAAATGTTCATTTTACCCAAACACATACCTATAAATGGTAAAACCAGAGTAACTGATAATTTTGCAGTGGTCTCAATTTTTTCCAGAGCTGTAATATATATGCAGAGAGAGATACATGTAGAAATAACCATATCACTCACCCACTAATTTTAAATATGAAAGTACCTGAAGTCTTACAATGGATATGACACTATCACAAAGCTGATACTTAGTTCTACAGATAAATTTTTTTAATTTGTTTAATCTTGAATAAAAAACAAATCAATTAATTTATAGGTCAGTATTAAACTGTAGTAAAATTAAAATTCTCTCAATCCTGAATCAGTAAGCATTATTACTTGTACTTCTGTGACTGCTGAGTCATATATTAACATCAATGAGATTTGCAATGAGGAATGCCAAGAACAATAAACATGCCTAAACAAGACACTGCAGAGCATATTACAAACCATGTAAAGAAGTATTTTAAATGGTTGCATTTAAATGTGAAAATGCTTCCAACACAATATTTTTCCACTGAAATTATTTTGCACAACTTGAATTGGACAGGATGTGTTTGAGTTTAAATGAGGTGATAAGTTCATCCAATACTGATGATGATTCATAAAGAAAAATCAAAGGATATTTTGCACCTACATTACATTTTTCATAATTGAACTGATGCAAGAGAATATGCAAATATTTTTCAGATCCAATAAGAACAGATCTGGTATTAACATACATTATGTATGAAGCTTTATACAAGCAATATTTTATTACTTAAGACAAATATTACTGCAACTATACTGCCTCAACATGTAGAAATAAAACATTCACATGTGGCAACTTAGATATTTTTTAGTTTTTGTATTAATGGGTAAATATGTAGATATTAAATCTGAATGACAGGAGTAATGCATAGCTCTGGAAAATCGAAGCTCTCCTATTGCACAACCTGTAAGTGAGCTCTGGGAATTGGATTTAGAACAGTGTTTTGGAATTTTTGGTTTAATAACAAATACACTTCATATTTTCTGATATGAATAAGCAAGATTGAATCGGTTCTGTCTATTTGTTAAGATTTAAAGAAATGCAAACACTGCCAGTCTCCACCTTGTTTTATTGATTTTTAAATGTCAAAACAAAACTTTGATAACCCTGTTATAGCTGGTAAAGTAATGTATACAGTAATGTATCTTTAGAGTACATTTTAGTAATATCACGACAGCATAAAATATATGATATAGATCTAGCATTCCATGTTCAAGCATACAGTAGTTTTACATTATTGTGCCAAAAAAAAAAATATATATATATATATATGAAAATTCATTCCGAATCATGCAATGATTAGGCAATGTATGTATATTTTGAAGGGCAAAAAATAGCACTTCGTAAGACAGGAATTTAAACAAAAACAAAACACATTACCAAAACAAAACACAGATAATTGTCAGGGAGGGCACATTACATTTCCTGGGTCTCATAGTGGCTAATGGAGTACCTTTCATTTCTGCAGCTCAGTGTTCACTTTTTGTTCAAGGACCCTGCTTTTGTGCTTAATTATTCAATACTCCAATTTTACTGCTTATAACATAACTCCACTTGAAATTATGAAGAATTGTATTATTGTTCTTGTAAACCCTGTACATCACCATGGATAAAGGTGTAAACAACATTAATAATTAATACATGCAGCAAAGGCTCAGATGACAAGAAAGTAAATAAATATTTTGAGAAATGGGAGCATTTAACACGCCAACTTCTATAGCATGAATACTTGATATAACAATTCAACACCTTTAATGATTAATCACCTAAAACTTAATCTGCTCCCTAGAAAGAGGATAAAATAGTTCAAACAGCAAACACATTCTGTATTTTTTACTATGCGTGTTATTGATGCAATTATAAATGTAATTTACAATGAGTTACAAGATTGTTAATATTTGTAATCCTAAAATTAATCCCTGCTAACTTGATTAAAAAACATTGTTTGAAAATCCTGATCTTTCATGAAAACACCTGTAGCTGCTGTGAAACTGATGTGTGCTTGAACTAGTACAGACCTAATTTTTTTATCTGCATTTTTAACCATACTACAATTGATAATATTATTAATAATAATACTGTGTTTTAAATTGTATCATTTTGAGGTCAACATGTTTAGTAGATGTTCAACTTCTGATGTCACTGACCAAAACACTTCTTGATTATGGTTTCTTGGCAGCGTAGCAAAAAAACACAAAAAAATAGTTTCCAAATGCAAGTTTCTTATATGTATAGTACAAAACAACATATATTAGAATGGTATTATAACATAGTTTATGGAAATAGTTAGATTTTTTGTATTTTTAATACTAGAGTTTTGGGCTTTAAATGATTGCAGTTGTTACTTAATAATGTTTTACAGCTTTTATTAACAGATCTTTTAATTTAAAGAATTATTCTAACTTTAGTAATTCTATGATCCCTATTTTTTATTAGAGATTCAGTTTTTTTAATGCATTTGTTAAAGGACTATTTGTATTTAATATTATAGCAACCTGTGAAATGGAATGCAGTAGAATGACAGCAGGTGTTAAGGACTGTTGTGAATAATCCAGAAGTTTGTAACTATTCCACATAGTAACAAACTGACTAACTTAGGTAGCTTTTGACAAGAATGTACATCTGCATGGAAAACTATCATCCTGTCAATGCTCACATGCCTACTCAATTCATCACTAATACAAGAACTTCTAACTCAGTTTACCAACTATTTTCCATACATACACAGTAATCATAATTTTACCCCTTTCAACTGTGAGATTAATAAATTCTCATAGCCAAAAAAATCCCAGTACAAAGTGCTCCACTCCAAACTTGCCCCTTTCAAAACCTATATTAAAACAGCTGCACGTCTAAATACCTTTTCATGAGATCAGGGATATGTGAAAAAAAACTTAAAACTAAAAATGATGGTCAGAATGTAAAATGAAACTCTAATCTTGTCTTAAAATTCAAAAAAATCTCTATAAACTGTTCCAATTAAAATTATAAATATAAATGCACTGCACTACAGTTTTTAAATCTACAATATCCCTATTCTGAGGGAAATCAAAATATGGCAGACAGTTCTCTTCAGTGAATTAACCAGGACGAGAAACTATTTTCTCGTAAGAACTTTGTGTAAATCAAAATCATTTAATAAGGAACTTGATCAGTTTCAGTGTTTTTCTAACACACAAACACTACAACATAAGAGACTGAATTTTCAATGTTAGAGAGCAAATTCCCATTTCAGAACTGAATTATCTGTGCATGCAATATTATTAAAACAAGATAAATGTATAACTTATAATGTCAAAACAGTTAATGATCAATTTGTGTATTTCTTATATTCTAGTTAAACTTCTAGGTATATTTTTCCACAAAGGCATGGCTTTTATTGCACAATTAACAAAATAAACAAATAAAATTAGCAAAACCCATTTTAAAACCACAGTATAGTATTCATAGCTGATAACAGTCACATTTTCCAGATCACACGCTTTTAAAAAGGGAACAGCTGAAATTGAAAGAGAAAAGGAAAACCCACAAACTCATTTGAATTTATTTTGTATTTGGTTTTAAAGATAGCAAACCTACTCCACAAAACAGGGAGTACCACACGGGTAATAAGAAAAAAATAAAAACTCCATCTCATATTTTGAAAAGGAAGCATACAACTTGAATTTTTAGTGTGAATATTACAGAGTGACATTTTGTCAGTTTCAGGGGTTTTCCACATACAAATAATCAGCATAGTAAAGTTTCCACCTCAAAAAAAGAGGAAATCAATAGACTTAGAAGGTACTGTGATTACTACTAAAGACAACATATCTAAACTACATGCTGCTGTCAAACAGTTTTGCAGAAAAGGCTTAACTGGGTCACCCTGGTTATGGGCCTCTGCTAAGAAATTATAAAACATTCAAACAGTTTTAGGGATAGAAAGATTATATTGAAAGCGTTAACCTTTAATTACTTGTAATCTTAATATTTTAGCATACATATTTAATTTTCAGGCAAATAAGTATATAAAGAAAACTAAAAAAGTTACTTAGCTTAGCGGTTAATATAAGTGCAGTTAATCATGAATTACAGAACAGAGGGCTCTCATGGGAAATTTGCAGAACCTAAAGGCCAATGTCCAACTCAACAAAGGGTCAAAGTATGACTAATGTTTCTTACTACCAACTGCTATACAGATATGAAAGCAAAAGAATCACACACGTCTGATATGACTCTTCTGATCAAAGGAAATGGCCCTACAAAAACTACAGTAAATAAAAAAAGATTGTGGTGGTTTTGTACCTTCAGTCCCTTCATAAGGTCAAAATAATAAATATATCCTTGGAGTTTTTATTAAAGGCTTTTAACACCTGAAGGCAACAAACCCAAATGGAAAATCTGGCTGAGATGCATCTTCAAGTGTATAATTATAGAACATATTTAGTGAAATCACAAATAAAAGCATTCCCTAGATAGACAATTTTCTGAGCTATAACTCTGAAGGAAGACAGATGAGGTTAATGACCTCTAAGCAGCTAATCCAACCCCACTTTTCCTGTTCAGCTAAACATATCTGCTAGAAGCAGATGCATGCAAATTGTAGGCAGGGGCTGCAATAAGGTGAGCTTGCATAGTTAATACACACAAAGAACAATACATATATTTGACTGTCTCTTTGAAATTTAAATTGTGGGGGGAAAAAATATTTCCAATAAAAACATTTACAACAGTTAAATTAAGAAATTGCAGGTATATACCACCACTTCATATCCACTGAAAAATGCCAGCTGATTATACAGCATAACACATTAGATTTTAAATATAGAAAGATTAATTTTAAAATCAGCATTCACCTGCTGATTTAAAAAGACTTAATTATTCCATCAGTTCAAATCCAATATATTTCTAAATATCACCAGCGTATTCTATGACACAAATTTTGGTAATGTGTTTCAAACTCCACCAGCCACAAATCTTGCTTTGGGAAACCAATAACATATTTACAAATACAGACAGTACACGTGCTTCAATAATAAAAACACACCACAGCAAAAGCTAAGGCCAAGCTGTAAAAGCCTTAAATGCAATGCAAGCTGGGGAACAGGCCCTAATTAAAGGTGAGGGTCAGAGTATTTCTTGGATAATTGTCCTGTAGAAAAACACTACGTTTTTCAAAAAGTGATTCTTTGCCACGAATGATATTTTCATTACTAATTACTTATCTGCGCCAAGATAGATTATAAAGTTATCATTATATATATATATATATATATATATATATATACACGAGGCCTCTCTCAAACATTAAGGGTAATAGCATTCAAATATTAAATCCATCTATTATTCAGGCATTAACAGGTGACTACATACACGTTTATGGGACTTACTGTGGTCACGACATGGTAAATCGTACATGTGATAATACATTTGACACATGAAAATAAGATGGGAATGTGGAAGAGCTTGATGTCAAATAAAGTAAACGGATTCGTTTTGTGATTAAAATGATTACAAATGTTCAGTGATCATAGGATACAAACTACTGACTCCAGCATCGAACCTGTAGCTGGCAATTTACCTCCTTTCCCAGCAGAGCTGCTGCATTTCAGCCATGCTGCGCAAGTGTCATTTTGTATGTGTGGCATCTACACACGCGTATTCAATGAAAGAAAACCATAGTCCTCTCGTATCATGAAGATACAGACTGTGATTAAACCACGATAAATGTAACTAGATGGCTAGAGACTGGAATACTTCAAATCATGTTTGAAATTGAAAAGACAAAGCTAACTTGAACTTTGAATTCCTACAGAAGGATAAGGCATGTGTGAAATACTAGAAACCAGAAACAGCAAACGCAGTTTTCACATGCTTTGTAGCAGCGCGGCTCCATGTCTAGTCGTGTAAATAAACGTAGAGAAAATAGTGACAGAGCGATTATTTTAGCCAGATTAGAAAACCTTTAAAAAAAAAACTATTGTAACAATAATAAAATAACATTTTTAGTGTTATGCCATTTTACCATTACACATATTGTAGTGGTTTTATTTTGCAATTGAGTGAACGATCATGTCAACATGCCCAAATACATGCATTTAACAAAAGGTTTCTACATGCAAGGTGCTGTTCTCATCAGAGCAAATGACACCCCTCACAATGGCTCATCAAATCATTATATCGCAGCCACCCGAATGGACCTGAAATGTAGACAGACCTACTTGCAAAACCAAATACACTGAACAGATTCATATATAGTCAAATACACAAAATAGAGAAACACGGAAAACACTGGGAATAACTGAAATAAGCTTGCAATATGTATACTCTTCTAGGATTTGGAAGTTACGGTTAACTTAATTGTACGAAAGGCGTGTTTCTGTTGTTTTTAAAGATGCACATTACACTAGGCCGACTGAAGTACCAGACAATAGCCTGCAAAAGCAGCAGAAAGCCCTGGCGCTGCCGTCCCCGCTATTTCCTTCGCCCGGACGAGCAGCACCGCATCCCCGCTCCGCGTCGGGCTGGCTGTCAGTGGATCCGAGCAGTCCGCGCACTCGCCGCATCCAAACCCTGTGCAGCAGCACCTCGTCATTTTGAATCCGCTTTTGTTCCTCAAACCCAACCACACACCCTTCAAACACATACAACCGGGAACACGCCGATATGAACACACATGTACAAAAGCAACCGACCTCTCTAAGCTAAAATATCCCATTTTCCGACATCCAGCACAGCTCTGTTTTTTTCTGTATGCGCACGGCCGAGGAACCCGCTTAAACCTGCTTACCTCGGCGCTGTGATCCGGGTCCCGTTCGCTCATTCGGGGACGTGCAGACACCACAGCGTTGAAGCGGTAATAATCAGATTGATATTTAATATTAAAACAACACCCTTAGCCGTATATCGTGCCCTTCCAGCTTTTCGCTGGTTTGAAAACATTCCCCCCTCCGTCGTCTCTAACGAGAAACCCCAACGAATATGCAACCGTCGCGCCCATTGGCTGGCAGCGGGTCACATGGGCTCTCCAGTCCGAGCCTCTCAACGGCGGCGCCCATTGGCTGCCGTAAAGCACATCCGCCTCCCGTCTGTCGGACGAGTGTAATAAAATTAAGGGTTATTTATTTGGAATAAAACGTATAGTTTGTAGTAGCAAACTGAAGGCATTGTCGGCAGCGGTGGTGTAAATACCACACGCAGTCGGTTATACAGAGGTTTCGCAGTGAGGCTCTGGCAGGGTGCGCAGAGGGGAGGGTGGATGACGCCGGGCCCTTGACGTCACCCTTTCCGCTTTCTCTTCTGCAGCGGCTGGAATGTTCTCGAAATGTCGGCGGAGGAGAGAGCCGCGCTGGAGGGCCGTGGGCGAGCCGCTGCTCTGGAGTGGAAACAGGGTATTTTGTAAGGGATGCGTAATGGCCGTGTGTAACGGGGCTCGGTATACACTAGGCTTGCCGTGGTGGGGGCTCGTTTGTGTCCTCTGTGCTTTATTGCGCAGTGGTATTTATGGCAGTGACTAATGCGCATGCGTGTTGTGGAGTGTTTTTGTTGCAGAGCCTTGTGAGTCACACGCAGGAGAAGCGGAGTGGGGGAGGGGTGGCTAGACACGGCCGCTGCTGGGTTGAATGGAAATGACAGCACACTGAAACGTGGAAGACATGTCTGTGCAGTAGTGTTGACAAAAGCCTGTCACGTTAGCAAGTATGGCTAAGCTTCGGAAACGTGTTTTTTTTGTTAATAAGCTGCTTTTCTCTTGCGACGAGTTTTACACTTGCTCAGTCAAACACACAATTGCTTCTCTAGTTGCTTCATTATTATATGTATACACTTAATATTATAAACGCAACATGCAAAGTGTTGGTCCCATGTTTCATGAGCTGCAATGAAAGATTATTTTGTATATATCCTTATTAGTGAGCATTTCTCCTTTGCCAAGACAATCCATCTACCTGATAGGTGTGGCAGTTCAAGAAGCTGATTAAACCGCATGATCATTGCACAGATGCACCTGAGCTGCGGACAGTAACAGGCCACTCTAAAATGTGCAGTTTTATAATGCAATTCATTGTCACAGATGTCTCCAGTTTTGAGGGAGTGTGTGATTGGCTGCTGACTGCAGGAATGTCCACCAGAGCTGTTGCCAGATAATTGAATGTTCATTTCTCTACCATAAGCCGCCGCCAACGTCATTTTAGATATTTTGGCAGTATGTCCAACCGGCCTCACAACCGCAGACCATGTGTAACCACTCCAGCCCAGGACCTCCACATCCAGCTTTATCTGTGGCATTGTCTGAGACCAGCAACCTGGATAGCTGATGAAACTGTGGGTTTGCACAACTGAGGAAATTCTGCTAAAACTCTCAGAAACCACCTTGGGGAAGCTCATCTGCGGCTCGTTGTCCTCACCAGGGTCTTGACCTGACAAGTCAGCTAAGTAACCGACTTCAGTGGGCAAATGCTCACCTTCAATGGCCACTGGCTCAGTGGAGAAGTGTGCACTTCACGGACCACAGCGTGTATGGCGTTGTGTGTGCGAGCCGTTTGCTGATGTCAGTGTTGTGATCCAAGTACCCCATGGTGGCGGTGAGGTTATGTAATGGGTTAAGCTTCTGAAAACAAACACAATTGCATTTAATCAATGGCAGTTTGAATGCACAGAGATAACACGTCGAGATCCTGAGGCCCATTGTTGTGCCATTCATTAGCCGCCATCACCTCATGTTTCAGCATGAAGATGCACGGCCACATGTTGCAAGGAGCTGTACACAGTGCCTGGAAGCTGAAAATGAGAAGGTCTTCATTTGCCTGCATACTCACCAGACACTTTGAACATGTTTGGGATGCTCTGTATCGAAGTGTAAGACCGCATGTTCCAGTTCCTGTGAATATCCAGCAACTCCACACAGCCATTGAAGAGAAGTGTGACAACATTCCACAGACTGCAATCTACAGCCCGATCAACTGTATGTGAAGGAGCTGTCTCAAGCTGCATTAGGCAAATGGTGGTCACTCCAGATACTGACTGATTTTCTATTCCACAGCTCTACCTATTTTTTCCTTATATGGACTGTAACTCCGTAAAATCTTGAAATTGTTGCATGTTGCGTTTATATTTGTTCAGTGTGTATGTACAGGCATATAGACACACACACACACACACACGTACACCCTTGCCTTCCAAAATGGGTGAGACCCACAATGTTGGTCTTGCAGGATCATTTTAAAATAAATTGTTACCTGATAAGGGATCATTTGCATAGGCAAGGCAGTCTGATACGTGGTCGGGGTGCTTGCAGATCGGGTTTAGCCATGGCGAATGAGAGCAGTCAGCGGAGCATGTATGTGTGCTTTAAAGTTTCTTTTTAGTTTTTTTTCCCCCCTTCTATACTGCTATACATCTGCTAATGGATGTTTTCAGCACGATAATGCCACGAGGCTAGGATAGTCCAGGAATGGTTCCATGAACATTACAATTAATTCAGCTTACAGCAGTGAACTGCTTAGTCACCAGATCTCAATCCAATTGAGCATCTGTGGGATGAGACAAGCTATTCAGAGTAGAGATCTACCACCAAACTGTGGGTGTATTGGAGTAAACATGGGCCAGCATCCCTGTGGAACGCTTTCGACACCTTGTAGAGTCCATGCCTTGACAAATTGAGGCAGTTCTGAGGGCAAAAGAGAGTTCAACTCAATATCGGGAAGGTGTTCCTAATGTTTTGTACATTGTGTATGTGTTTGAGTAGGTGTTATAGTATTTTATTCCTGTTGTACAATATTTCGTACTTATGGTTTTCTTGTAGAGTGAAATACAAATAAGAGCAAGGAATGTAGTTGATAACATTCTCAGCTGGATTTATAAAGCTAAATATATCTTGTTTTTATTTGGATGCGTTTTCCATTTAAAATTGTAAGGGGTCGCAATTGAACTAACGTAAATTTGCAAGATAGAGGTTAAGTAAAACCTAGGTTAGATCAGAACTTACCAAAACAATCTATCTTTGTTATTAGATACAGTATTTGAAATGTCTAACTGGAATATTTTCAGTTGCAAAACTTGTGCATGTGAAAATAGAATATAAACAAAATTTATTTATATATCAAACCAAGGAAAATGAAACATGCTTGAAATAATTTTAGTGCGTTTCTTTTCCGTTTGTTCGCTTGCAATTCATAATACTAGCAAGTCTTCTTGTAAGGGTGAATACTGCACTACAGAAAAGTTTAGCAGTCTCATACTTTTCCTTCACACTGAAATAAGCCATGCAATAATTATATTAAGGACTTGATTTTAAATTCTGTATGCAGGTGTAAATCAATAGAAAGTCAAAGCTTTTGTCTGCATACATAGAAAACACGTGCATGTGGATAGGAGCATTGTTTTGAAAGACGAGTCCTGCAAGGAAACATAAGATTGCTCAGTTCCCGTATTGCATGTTAAAATGTCAATATGATACTGACGAAAATAGATAGTCATGTACTGCTTACATTTTGTGACAGAATACCAGTGAACATGATTGCTGACATAAGAGCTGTTGAGGCTTGTATATGCCAAAAAACATCTGAATTACTCTCAAGTTGATTTGGGATGTCTTGTAGTCAGATTAAATACAAATTGAACTTTCTGGCTATACCCCTCTTAGTATTTGGAGAACTAAAGGAATTCTGAGGCATGTAAACAGAATAATCAAAATATGAGGAGGAGCCCACAAAAATGCATGAGAGCTGCCATGACATAAAACATGGATGTTGGATGTTGGATGTTGAAACTTTGGTCTTGTTAAGGATTTTAAAAGAATGTGAAAATACATAGCATCTTGATGGAAAAGCACAGTATACTGAACTTAAGAGTAGACATTCCATACGTGAGAAAATAAGTATTGTTAAATTGTTAGGCTACTAGAACAGCACCTCTCAACAAAATTACAGGTGAACTTCAAACACACTAGCTGCTCTCAGGTTTGCAGCAGGAATCAAGCTGCACGGGCTTAATAGTATAAACTTAATATTCCTCTTGCCATGTGAATGCAGAATATCAAGCAGTTCAATCCATGTAAACAGAGCGTGTGGAATATATATCCTAACATCTTGTATTCAGAATACTTAAAATTCCAAGTACTTATGCCATTAATGTACTGAATGAATGTTTTAATAAAAGCGCCCTCTATTAGTTATAAAAGGTCATTGCAGTCTAGTATGCCACACTCACTGTGTGATGAATTTCTCCTTTAAAACTAAGTGACATTTTTATATACAAAATGGGACCCAGTGTATCTAATGTTTCATAATTTCTGTAATTCTGAAGATTTCCAATTTTAATCATTACTTTTTGTACTTTTCCATATTGCTTTTAATAAAATTCATATGGTTGTAGATATTGTTGTACATTTGTTTTTGATTTTTATGTAAAGCTATATATATTTAAAGGAAATAAAAATATATATTTTTACAATTTCCATGCTAAATAGATTGGTTTCTTCCCAGCACATTATACTTAATGTTAATTTTATTTATGGAGAGCACAAATCTACTTACTTTACCTCTTATGTTGGAACACACAGTCTCATTTAAACCACCAGTTATGCATATAATTAAGTACTAAGTGTACAAATAAAAATAATTAAGTAAAAATGCCATTTGGAATCTTCACAGGTTTCAATTTTAGAATTTAGCTTGAAAACACAAATAGTTAATGGTTCCATTATGTATATTTTCTTAAGTTCCTCTAGTTTGCAATACATTTATATTCAATGCTCCCATTGAATACATTAGGCACAAGCATTAGTGCTTATTTTAAATGATGATTGACATATAAATAGATATGTGGTTAAAATAATGCATTATCATATTTCTAGTTGAATTATTTAAATAAGATAGATGGTATTTAATATATTTAAAGTTAAATAGACTGACATAATAAATGCAACAAAAAACAGTTAACCAGAAATTATTTATTTACATAATATTTTAACCATATTAGCGCCAAGTATACCATGGAAGTCCAGACTGATTAGTCTATGCTTGACGAAGAAGCTAAAGATCTGGTCGTACTCCAACGCCAGGGCCTGGGGGTGGTTCTGTCAAAGAAGTCAATCCTCCAGCTGGTTCACAGGAGAAACGGCCATTCCTAAGAATCAAGGTTAAACATCAAATGAAAAGTACCACGTTTTACAACAGTAGCACTTCAATACGGAAATAGTCTGGTGCAGTGATTAATATTTTGTACTGTAAATAGTATGCGTAAATACATTGAGGCACAAGAGAAGTGTGCAATCTATGTTACCACACTTCATTACAGAAATGAAAGATTAAATCAGTCAGTCAATATGAATGTTTCAATTGAAATCATCTGAAAACAAGGTTTTACCTTGGACCAGGTACTGGTATTTTTCCAGCTTTCAGCTCATCTATGATCTGCTCAATGTCCTGAGGTTTAAGATCCTCCTGAAAAACAATTATTGCATAGTAAAACCAAGGGTTCCCTCTTGGTCAAAACATAATTTTCAGCTCAGATGGACAATCTTTCAGAAGAAATCAAAAGGAGTGAAACCAGAACATAGTACATTTCAAAGAAACTTTTTTTTTAAAGGAAATCTTCCCATTTGTCTATTTATAAAAAAAGATAAATGCATATTATCAGTGCTCATCTACGGCACTTAAACCTGGTCATTAAACAGAAAAACTGTAGATTGAAACAAATGGCCTTCATCAAACAGTGGATCGAGACAAAGCCACTTCAAATTCTGCCATATTGGAAATTATAAACTAGCACAAAAAACAAAATCTGTGTCCTATATTACTTACATAATAGTTGTCATTGATTTGGACCATTGGAGCATTGACACAGGCACCTAAGCACTCCACCTCTATGAGAGTGAACAACTTGTCTGGTGTGGTTTCCCCGACTTTAATACCTGCAAGTAAAAAAAAAAACAATTACTGAATAGATATGAAAATTAAGTGACAGCATTATGAGTTACACATTAAAGTTGGCCTATTGGCCCATCCAGCTCATTTGAATCATCTGATTCCTCTGAAACAAGTAATTTATAAGATGGGGCAGAAACTCACCTCGATTCTCATTCCTGCTTTGTGCTGTGCCAAAATCAACACTTTCACCTTTCAGGTTATATGCTTTGCAACTTTAATGAATCTTTTTTCTACTATAAAATTGCCTGACAATCATTTTGGTAAGTATCCAAAATACTTCCCAAAATAACTGACCTGAAACAGATAAAATAATAGCACAATTTGACAGCAACATATTTCTTATTTATGTATTGCCTTTTATGTTTTAGTGAGATTTTTTCTAATTAAAGAACACAAATATAATTTCTAATCAGCAGCCCAATCATTTATATTAATATGAATCAATTATACATATTAAGCTAAATCAAAGAACAAGTAAGTGTAAGCTCTCCTTACCCAGTTTGTTTTGTATGGCCTCCAGGATGCTATCAGAGTTGCACAACATGCATGGTGTAGTTGTGCAAACCTGGATGTGGTATTTGCCTACTGGCTTGCGATTGAACATTGTGTAGAAAGTGGCTACTTCATAAACCCTCATGGCTGGCATGCCCAACACCTCAGCTACCTAAAGAAAAGGAAAAAATAAAGTGTATATATCATTAATTTAAGTTTAATGTATTTTCTACCCTCACAAATCATAAGAACATAAAGTTTACAAACGAGAGGAGGCCATTCAACCCATCATGCTCGTTTGGTGTCCATTAGTAACTAAGTGATCCAAGGATCCTATCCAGTCTATTTTTAAATGTTCCCAAATTGTCGCTGGGGAGTTTGTTCAGATTGTTCAGAGTGTCTCCTGTTTTCCGTCTTGAATGCCTTGAAGCCCAATTTCCATTCCTGTTTCCTATACATCAGCCAGTTGATAATCCATCTACTTACATTACCCTGAATGCCTACAGCTTCCAATTTGAGGATCAGTCTTTGGTGTGGAACCTTATCACATGATCTACAGCTGCAGTTGCATGTTCAAAAAACTCCAATAAATTAGTAAGACATGGTCTGCCTCGTCTAAACCCATGTTTACTATCTCCAAGAATATGCTCCTCTATTTTCCGTCTAATCATTTTTTCCAACATTTTACAGGTGATGCAGGTGAGACTGGTTGGTCTGTAATTTCCTGGCTCAGTTTTGTCCCCTTTCTTGAGGATTGGTATGACATTTGCCATCTTCCAGTCAGTTAATCATTAGATTAGAGCACCATTAGAGCAGTAGTCCGTGGACTGATGCAAATGCAAATAATGTTGATACCTTTCATTTCTAACATGAATTAATTAATTAAATTATATTTAATTTTAAAATTAAGTTAAACTACCCTGATTAAGGGTATAACTTATATTGCCCCCAAAATTTGATTTTGCAGTGTATGAACTTGTTGGTAATCTCCATACAAACATAAGAAAACCTTCCATATTTCATCTGTTTTGTTCCATCTCCAACATTAAAGATAAAATAAAGTTACCAGATAGCACTTAAAACATCTTGCACCCTTCTGTTTCATTTAATTATAGCCAAATATATGGTACACACCCAATCTCTGAATCTTGATAAGCATATCAAGTGAGTTGCAATTTAAACTTAATTGATACCTAATCTTAATTAAATAACATACTTCTAGTACTGCATCATGTATCTTAACCATTTTGAAGCTTCTTATCTGCTTTTATCTTTTTACAGAAACCAATTGTAGGAGACAAACAAATGTATTGCTTTTTTTTAATAACCTGATAAGAGAAAATTCAGTTATATATATACATATATATATATATATATATCATTAATGAAGACTGGTAACATGCATTGTTCAGGTAACATTGTTTTGATACCAATTAATGTTTCCAGCAGGGCTACAATAATTTCACCATGATAGTTTACATAGTATCTGGAGTGTAAATAAGAACAATATAGTTCTCCTGCAGGATCATCCAAAACAACTTCAATAGCAGATACCTCTAAGCTCCAGTCTACAATACAAACATATCCCTAGGACGTCTCAAACCAAGACCATGATCAAAAGTGTTTCTAACAGTTCATACCTTGTCCATTTCCACATTTTGTATATATAACTGATGCCAATAATGTCTACTGACATGTCTAATGTCAGTATCTACTAAGCATGCTCAAACCACAGTCTAGCCAGACATAACTGGCTACATGTATTTTAACTTATTTATGCTTTTGCCTAGACGCATAACAGCACACCATATGCAGATTTTACAATATTATAAAATACGGGCTGAAGTTGTTTTTATATTTTTTTGTGGAAAGAAGCACCTCATTCCAAGACCAATACAGAGCAATTTCCTGGAATAATGATAGTGTGTGAGCAAAGCTGTCATAACCTTAACATAATGTTTCCATTAAAACCAAAGTATCCCTGAAAAAACAAACATTACTTTGTTGGCAAGAATAAGACTCTAAAAGAGGATGACATTTTCCTATGAGAGGTGATCCAAAGCAAATGGTCAAGGATTAGGTTTTAAGTATTCTTTAACAAAATATGTGTATAAATATATATTTTGGGACAGTATTTCTATAAAGCAGGAAATTGATCCAACTGCGAAATTAATCTACCTCACAATAAACATAATAAGGGAACATTTCAGATCTCATTCAGGGAGCTTTTCCCACTGTGCCACATTTAAAAACAGATTACAAAATAATAAAGTAGTGTTTTTTTTAAAAAAAACAACCTTTAACTAGTTCTTACATTTCTGAACATGTATAATAAAACAGACAATGAAAGAAACTATCAATTTTTAAAGAGTGATCTAATTAATCAGTACAGTACTAATGTAATCACTGCATCTATGAGCAGCCAGTGTAAACGGGGTACTAATGTTCCAAAGGCTTCCTGCATACCTTATTCATAGCTGAAATAGGGAGCCAGCCATGCTGTCTCTGTGCCAGATCCAGCACAGGGATGGTAGCTGCTTCCTTGTGTCCTTCTGGGTAATTTTTCACAATGGCTTCAATTCTCTTTTATGGGGGAAAAAACACAAGGTTTATTTGTAAAGTATCTGTTCACATGCAGATGATTAAACTGGATTGTTTTCAATTAAGCATCCAGAGACCCTCAATTAAAACTACAAATATCCAGATATTTGTTAGTACTGGATTGAAATGGATTTCCATGCAGTTAAAATCATTATTATTATACTGATGCCCAAAGCAACTGACATTCCAGGAACGAATTATAAAGTGGCAGTTCTAAATACACGATACATATTGTTACTATTCTTACTATTCTTACCTTTACATTTTCAGGAGTGAATTCAAAAGGGGTGTCAGGGTTGTTCTCGGTGGTGTCCCTGTGCTTAAATAATAATACAAAATACAAAATATATCAGGCTGCTAAAGCATAGACAGAGTTGGAATTGAAGGTATTCACATTTCATTTGAACCCATTTTTAAGCAGTGACTGATCTGATTCTCAGATAAAGCATTATTTTTACATAAAGATATCCCTAGTGACAGTGCTGAGATTAAAACATTTGAGAAATGTTTGGGAAATAATAATGAATAATAAAAAAGTCACCGCCCAGTGGAGTATAGTATTCTTAAGATAAATTGTTAAATTAGGTGACTTAATTACATGTGTGGTTTCTAGACCCTCTTGTAAATTGTATTTAGTTTTATAACTTTTTCTAAATGTAGGTCACCTACTATATTTTCAATTTCACTTCCATTGAATTTATAGAGGTTATCTGATAATGAGAGGTTCATCAAATTCTCCTTGTCTTTATCAGCATAACAAGATATACACAACCTGTAAGTACTTAACATGAAGTGCACTCCACTGTGTCACTGTAGCAGTGAGTGCTCTCTTTGATCCAAATGTTAATCAATGTAAACTCCATTACAGGCATGTAGGTGATGATTAGAACACTTACACACTCCACATTAGGAAAAGCTGTTCTGATCTTAATAGTTGTAAACAAGATAATATGTAGATTACATTAGCCATACAAATCATAAGGGAAACTGCTCTAACTTTCCCTTAAGATACTGAAATCCTTCCTATGACAGAATTTTACTTGAATGAAGCAACAACAATGATTATTTGAGTGAACTCTAAAACAAATGCTGCAACAATCAGATGAAATGTGAGCTTCACCAGCTGGATAATGTCAGTAAAACAAATATTTATAGGTGCATTAAATCCAAGAGAACAAGTTCTGCAGTTTTGGCAGGTAACAGGAATGGTAAAGTATCAAAAAAATAAAGGTATGATGCTGCAGATACACTTAGAATGGAAAACAAAAATCACACACTATGGTATAGAAAAAACATACAATATTTCCAATGTTTTAACTATCATTTTCAGCAATTTAACAGAACTGTGAGAGTTCTCAAATTTTCTGACCTTTATTCCTGAACCTTAATTAGGTAACATTATCTTTACATCACTTGGAACTACAAGAACAATATAACCCCAGTTTTAATACAATTTTCAATTTCTTTTGACTTGATCTTCAGAAAGGCAATTGGCACAGCACAAATCACATGTTAAATGAGGTGTAGCAGATCTTACCTACATGTACAATGACAAGGTTACAAGAACAAATACAGAGCAAATACCTACACCCATTCACATATTTAAAGGATTACAAATGTATTTTGAATGATCTGGCAAAAAGTTTCACCTTACCACAAACAGCGCCCCACCTGCTCCAGAGCGCACAGTAGTCTGATGCAGGCTGCGAATCTGCCTTGTCTGATGGAAATCAATAAATCAATCAATACATACACACAACTATAAGAATATTGCAGTGACAGATTAAATAACAATCCATTTTAAGATGAACACTAAGAAACTTAATAAGGCAGAACATTGACTTATTACTTGCTTTTTTCCATAGGATATGATGATGATAGGATACACACATTTATTAATCAAATTCCAATCCATGACATAGTACTATGAACTCAACACAGAAGCAAGGTTTATGAAGTGATTAAGAACTGATCCAATATAGCCTATAGTAGGAGACTTCATTAGCACACTATACACTCACCTAAAGGATTATTAGGAACACCACACTAATACTGTGTTTGACCCCCTTTCGCCTTCAGAACTGCCTTTATTCTACGTGGCATTGATTCAACAAGGTGCTGAAAGCATTCTTTAGAAATGTTGGCCCATATTGATAGGATAGCGTCTTGCAGTTGATGGAGATTTGTGGGATGCACATCCAGGGCACGAAGCTCTCGTTCCACCACATCCCAAAGATGCTCTATTGGGTTGAGATCTGGTGACTGTGGGGGCCAGTTTAGTACAGTGAACTCATTGTCATGTTCAAGAAACCAATTTGAAATGATTCGACCTTTGTGACATGGTGCATTATCCTGCTGGAAGTAGCCATCAGAGGATGGGTACATGGTGGTCATAAAGGGATGGACATGGTCAGAAACAATGCTCAGGTAGGCCGTGGCATTTAAACGATGCCCAATTGGCACTAAGGGGCCTAAAGTGTGCCAAGAAAACATCCCCCACACCATTACACCACCACCAGCAGCCTGCACAGTGGTAACAAGGCATGATGGATCCATGTTCTCATTCTGTTTACGCCAAATTCTGACTCTACCATCTGAATGTCTCAACAGAAATCGAGACTCCTCAGACCAGGCAACATTTTTCCAGTCTTCAACTGTCCAATTTTGGTGAGCTTGTGCAAATTGTAGCCTCTTTTTCCTATTTGTAGTGGAGACGAGTGGTACCTGGTGGGGTCTTCTGCTGTTGTAGCCCATCCGCCTCAAGGTTGTACGTGTTGTGGCTTCACAAATGCTTTGCTGCATACCTCGGTTGTAACGAGTGGTTATTTCAGTCAAAGTTGCTCTTCTATCAGCTTGAATCAGTCGGCCCATTCTCCTCTGACCTCTAGCATCAACAAGGCATTTTCGCCCACAGGCCTGCCGCATACTGGATGTTTTTCCCTTTTCACACCATTCTTTGTAAACCCTAGAAATGGTTGTGCGTGAAAATCCCAGTAACTGAGCAGATTGTGAAATACTCAGACCGGCCCGTCTGGCACCAACAACCATGCCACGCTCAAAATTGCTTAAATCACCTTTCTTTCCCATTCAGACATTCAGTTTGGAGTTCAGGAGATTGTCTTGACCAGGACCACACCCCTAAATGCATTGAAGCAACTGCCATGTGATTGGTTGGTTAGATAATTGCATTAATGAGAAATTGAACAGGTGTTCCTAATAATCCTTTAGGTGAGTGTATGACTCTGTAATATTTCAAGTAACTTGATTGACTTTCTAGGATCGATCTTGTGTATTCATCAACAGCTGCTGATGAAAAAAGTAAAAATATAACGACAGGCACATGTTGTTTCTAATCCTAAAAACAGACAAGGTCTTTCACAAACAGCGAATCAAGAACCAGGACCCTGCTTTCCCACCATCCTTTTCACACCTTGGCTCCAATAACTGTATCATAACAAAACCAACTTCTGGTTTCCATCTTGATTACCTCTATGATCATTGCAACATTACCAGTGTGTTAGGCTACTGATACATAATTATTTTGGTATTAAAAACTACTTGTAATCAACGGATTAAGCTTCTTATTTAATCAGTTCATTTCTGTAGTGTTTTATTTATGCATATCTGGGCTACATATTTGTACATTCGTGCACTTGTGTTTTGCGGTACCTGTTATCGCAGTATGGTAGCTACGCTTATTCTTGGTATTACAGCATTTATTATATAGGTATCCATACATACATTACAAATTGAATTGTTTAATGTATTTACTGACAACAAATCAATAAACTGTATTTGTAAACCAGTCAAGATATAAAGGTCGCTACAAGTACAATCTGCTGTGTGTGTCCTTGGCTGAAAAATACAGGCCTCTAACCTTTCAAACGACTGGCTATGCATTACTTAACAAATGCATTCATATTTATGTAATGCGTGTGAACAAAAATAACCAAACATACCGTGTAAGCGACGGCGCTTCGAACCGCAGAGGATAAAAACATGTCTGCTATAATATTTTATTATAGCTGCTTGTTTCACTTGCAGACTTCAATCTGACAACAACGCAGAGCCGGAATCGAGCTGCTCTGGCGGTGATTGAGACGGTCTGGCGCAAGGCAACAGTGTAGAGCGCAGAGCGATGGATGAGTACAGTACTGTACTGAAATAAAATATGATCTGTCTGAAGATACATATTAATGGTAAATCATTTGTATTGCTCACAAAAAAGTTAAAATTAAAAATAGTCTTTAGCATTGTCGAACAATAACAACACAGCATTTTGATCACAAGTTTTAATAATAATAATAATAATAATAATAATAATAATAATAATTATTATTATTATTATTATTATTATTATTATAGCTAGATTTTGCAATAATTTGCATGTGAATACGTTTTGCTAAAAATATTATTGAATGTTTTTTTGTTGTTGTATGAATAGTATCAGTGATATTTTGAAGGTTAGTATAAATAGTAGTAATAGTTGCATCAGTGATAGGTTAGTAGAGGTAGTAAGAGTCTGGTATGGTTCCTATGTTATTATATGGTATGAGTATCAGTGGAGGCAAGAGGGGGAGAGGGAGCAGAGATTTAACCAACTGACCTAGTTAAAATCAAGGCATTTTGGTTGACATTCAAGTAAAATCCACCGTCAAAGTACATGTAAGTAGCTAACTAACATATTAAATGTGCAAAAGTTGATGTTGTGATTTTTCACTTTGAGAAAAATGTGTTATAACAACCATTAGATTTCCAACCATGCAATTTCATCTAAAATAAATACATAGAATTCATAATAAATATAATATACAGAAACTTCTTAATCTCACTAAGGTTATAACTAAAGCTTATAAGGTTATAATTTAGACAGGAAGGTGGTCATACAGCCCATGTTCACTTTATTTTTTACCACCTAATTCCTCTAAACATCTATATCTGACTTCCACCCGCCACTCATTCTGTAACCATATATCTGCTGCCTTTCATTTTGACTTCACATTTTCTGATACCATACTGTTCACAAATCACTCATCTATTAATTAATCTGTAGTCCCAGTCATACAGGAAATTAGTGTCAGTCAGGTAGAAACAAATGAAAAGAAATTAGTAATTCAGACCATAGAAATTAAAGGCCACCAGAACCCTGTGACACTACAATTTCAGGTAAACAGCTTTTTAAATGCTCCATGCTCCATATATTCACATACACAGTGATTTCTTTGCAGTGCTTAACAAGAGTGCAAACAGTTGGTTATACATTATATTTTTATCTTTGTTTTCTGATAGCTTCAAATGATTACATTTACCTTGAGCTTTCCTATAGATACTGTATCAGTCGTTACTATGTCATCAGTATTTACATTTCTGTTAGAAACGGACATCATGCACATATTCCTTTTCTATGTGATGCTTGCTTTGACATCATACATTTTTCAAAGATCTAATGGTTTAGAGATATTATTGATAATTCTCTTTACTGAGTCCACAGGACACAGCTGTAGGGAGAGTTATCTGGGGATTTGTCTCTTATAAATATATATATTTTTATAGCTAATTACTTCACTGACTAACAGTTATGACAATCACAAATGGTAAAATTTAAATTGTAGCTGCAGACGTTTATATTTTGTTAGTCGTAAAGTCGTAGAAATACAAATAATAATGTTTTTTTTTAACCTACAAAAGCACTCCTCACATTGCACTATATATATATATATATATATATATATATATATATATATATATATATATATATATATATATATATATATTCAGGTTATGAAGTTAATTGTTTTAATTTTTAATAATGTTTTAATCTGTACTGTCACAGTTTACACCTAAGGTTAAGATTTGATGTGGTGTGCATTGGACATGTAGGTAAGTAAAGTATCTAAAGACAACGATTTTATTATAGTTCTTTGATTGAATGACAACATGGTGGGCTGATTGATTGCAAGACAAAGAGAATATACAATCTGTAAATGATGGTCCTTAAACATGTGAGAGCAAAGATTGTGTTTTATTCCTTTGGAAATCTCACCCTCACATCCTCTTCATTTATAGTAAACAAAACTGAATCCTTTCTGCTTTATGAATTATGACTTTGGAATTCATTATATGGTAAGAATTTGTCATTTTGTAATTTAATATGGTTATGATAATAATAAAATAGCTGCAATAAGGAAGGATTAAAAGGGCATCATTGCTATGTAATATCTAATTGTTTCTTCTTCACAAGTGTACATGAATAATACAATGGTTTTTTGTGGCACTACCTTCCAGGAATTCTTTCTACATGTATTTTTAACTTGGCTGGAGATCAGGCATAGCCTCTAGATAAAATAGAAGTATGTCCTTGAATGACATTGTTTTGTCTCCTTTGCTGTCTTGCTTTAGCGTGTGATACATTTTGTCTGCTGGCCAGCAAGGAAAGAACAATCTTGATGGGAGCACGGGAGATGGGAACTACTGACTGCTTAACATGCAAAGTGAACAAACACAATGAAAGCATAGTTATTGGAAATTATAGTTAAAGATTTTTTAATAATTTAAAATATAAGAAAAGAACATAAGAACATAAGAAAGTTTACAAACGAGAGGAGGCCATTCGACCCATCGTGCTCATTTGGTGTCCATTAATAACTAAGTGATCCAAGGATCCTATCCAGTCTGATTTTAAATGTTCCCAAATTGTCACTTCAGCCACATTGCTAGGGAGTTTGTTCAGATTGTGACAACTCTGTGTGAAGAAGTGTCTCCTGTTTTCCATCTTGAATGCCTTGAAGCCCAATTTCCATTTGTGTCCCCGGGTGCGTGTGTCCCTGCTGATCTGGAAAAGCTCCTCTGGTTTGATGTGGTCCATGCCTTTCATGATTTTGAAGACTTGAATCAAGTCCCCATGTAGTCTCCTCTGTTCCAGGGTGAAAAGGTTCAGTTCCCTCAGTCTCTCTGAGAAAATATATTAATTTGACCCAGTTTCACGAAGGATGCTATTTTTGACATCACTGCCAGCACACTACAGGGGCCTGTCTGACATGGGCTCCCTGCAGCGGCTCTGATTTGTTGTGCTACTGCATTCCTCCCCCAAGTGCCCTGACCATAATGTGATCAGATGATGAGAGGAGGGCTAGCCAATGAAAAAGTGGGAGTGCTGCTGTGGATTATCTGATTGGACAGCCTGACACTAAGCAGACTTTGTGAAATGATCACAAACTAAGGATTAGGGCAGGTCCTGTACTGTTAAATAGAATAAGGAAAACAGGATTTTAGAGACCTAGAACTACCTGTAGTTTTCTTTGGTGTGTAGCCAGTTCTCTGTTAGACTACTTCTTCAGGAATTCCTGCAATTATCAACAATGGTGGTCCCTGGATCTCAGAACCCAGAAGAACAGATGTTCAATCCTCCATCGGAGTTACAGAAAGACGCACATATTCCTGACTTTAAGACTTATTTACAGCTTTACAAGAAGTCTATTGATGATCCAGAAGGTATGTTGCCATTACAAATTGCATGCTTTTCTTTTTGTGCTTGGTCAATTAAAGTGCATTAATTATGTGTAATGATATTATACTGTCACAAACAGCATATTTCATATATACTAATTTTATACTAATTTTATATCATATTTTAATGTACCTTAAATAACAGACTTTGGAAACAAAATAATATTAAAGTAAATTATTTGTCAGTGTCAATTGTTCTTAATTATAAACAGCAGACTTAAGTTATGAACTGTAGTTATAATGAATACAAAGAAAAGTGTGATAAACAAAAGTTACAAGTGTTTTTAAAAATCTTTTAGGAATAAAACAATATACAGGGGTTAAAGGGATGTTCTTAAACACTGATTTGTGTGTTCAGAGATTCCTACAGGTTGTTAAACATACCTTATTTTGACAACCTGTCTTCCATACATTAAACATCTAGCTTAAAATGCCTGTTTCTGATTTTCGAGTTACAAAGACCTTTTTCTGATACCAGTTACACTTTTTAACTCTGCCCCCCCCCCCCCCCCAAAAAATAATTAATATTAATAAGGATGTTAATCAGAGATATGGGAAAAGTTCAAAACAGGTCATTTGGGGCACAGACATATTACATAAATGCATATTATGGTAGACATGGTTTTAAATTGTGTTGGGTGCCTCATAAACTAATGCAGTGTCTTTGTGTTTTACAGCTTTCTGGAAAGAAGTTGCTCAGGACTTCTTTTGGAAAAGCCCACCGAAGGGACAGTTTCTGCAGTACAATTTTGATGTGAAAAAAGGCAATATTTATGTCAAGTTCATGGAAGGTGCAAAAACCAACATGTGCTACAACATTCTAGACAGAAACGTGAAAGAGAAGAATTGTGGTGAAAAAGTTGCATACTACTGGTAACTTTCCATCTTTAATGGTTTATCACTGGTTACTCCCTGTGCCCATATTAATTTCCACCACTGCTGAGACTAGCATGTTTTGTTTTTGAACTTAAAACAATGCTACTCATTAACAAAACTGAATGAGTTCATTATACTTTAAAATGTCCAATCATTCCCATGGTTCCAGTTCCAGAGTGTGTTTATATCACCCCAATGGTCATCTTATTTATGTCCTTTGGACTGACTTGCAGCAATATATGAACTCACTATAGTTTGCTACAACATTTGTAATATTAATGGTGTGTGTGCACACAACAAGTAAAATATTTGTATTGGGATCCAAGCCCAAATCTGCATTAGCCTTGCTTTAATGCAAACAGCATTGCAGATGTTTAAGTAGTAAAACACCAGATTCACACGTTATGTTTACTATTACTATTCCTTGTAACTTGCATATAATTCCCATTGCTACTTCTCAACGAGATGTATGGAAGTGTTTTGTTCCTTCTTACAGCTTTCAGAAATTTAAAAGCAACTTAAGAATGGGAACAACTCTGAAACTCCTCCAATAAATTGTTAGTAATTATTTGCATGAGACAGAGTTTTGAAAGTTAGCTTGCATGAACCGAATATATATATATATATTTTTTTTTGTTCATATGCAGCATCTGTTTGCATGTCATTACATTTCACACTGCAGCTTCACTCTCCTGTTGGGAACTGTCACACATTTAAAATATAAATGTAATGAATAGGATAATTGCAAGCAAAAGCTGTGTCTCCCAAATGTGCACACTGCCTAAACTATTCAATACTAATCTATAAATGGCATATGTTTTTATACCATGGGCTGAATTCCATTGTGCTGAACCATGGTGAATCCCTATTTATAATATAGCTACTTTTCTCTGGCTAAAAATAAATAAATAAAATAAAATAAATCGTTAGTTTAGTCACAAAAACACATTTAATTGCTTAGACTGCAGTGTGCAAAATTGCTTGGCCACATTTTCAAGTCAATGAAAGTGGACTGGCTTAAATCCCTCCAATTAAGTGCAACTTTCGTATCTTACATCTTATTTCTTTATTATTCTCATGGAAACATAGTTAAAAAATGTAACACAGCCATGTAGAAATGTAGAACTGCCATGGTTGTATATATTATCTCAGATACAGCTTTTTTTAAAGCCAAATTTAAAAAATGCCTTTTGTAAAGAAAAACTCTGTATTTCTTCCTTTCCAGATTTTATGTACTATGATAATACAATTGCTTATGGCCCTAAATGCTCTTGATTTTGCAATTACCACATAAAAAAGGTCACTGAAAGATTAAGGAAAGGGACATTTCGATATTCACTATAAATCATATTTTATAGGAAATTAAGTTATTAAATATGAATAGTATATAGATGTTATGTAGATAGATTTAATAATACATGCAAGAAGTCATTATTACTAAAAGGTTAGACATAATGAAAGAACCTTATTCATGTACAGTTTTTATCATTATTTAAAAAAAGCCTTTATTTTAACAATTTTATATAAATGTGGGCTACATAATAAACACTGTCTTTATTTATCCTAATCTTAATGCATCCAATTGTATGTTATCAAAGGTTTTAAATCAAGCTATCCAGTTACAAGCAGTATACCTAATGAATAAGAAATGGGATCTGAAAAGAACACACATTCTTCTGTGTAATCATAGAGGAACAACAATGAACTTTATTAATAGGTATGACTTAAAACCATTCTAATTTGTTCCCCTCTAACTGAAGCACTGCTCAAAGTCCCTCTGAAGCAGTCTTGACTGGAATGTGTGCCGTCTTGTTTGCTGACCTTAATTTGGCTGTAAAATTAGACTTTCTGCTTATTACTGCCAAGTCCTGAAATGGTCTGACTGCCTGGAGGTTACATATTAACATGCTTATAAGCCCTGCCGCCACATTTCCTGACTGTTATTAGGAGTCAGTGTAGTGGTGTGGAGGTTCTCATGCGTGTGGATGTGACTCCTAACAGAACCTGTGCTGAACAGGAATCACAGAGACTGCTCTATGCTGAGTCCTGTCAGGCTCTCTGTAGTGTTAAGCAACTAATCTTGCCTACCATCCCCAGGTGGCACTAATCTGGGTACACTTGGCAGGCTGTTCAAGGGAAAGCCCGAGAGAAACCAAGAGGATTAAGGGGAAGATTACTGTCTCACCCCTGCAGATAGAGCGCTTTCTCAGTAATTTGCATGCTTTCACATAGAAGTCTATCCGCTCAGCTTTTTATTTTTTTCTGATTGGGGAAAACTCCTAACATAGGTATTTTTTTCCATGAAAAAAAAACATTTTTATCCTTTTTTTCCAATAACGTTCTACATATTTTTCTAATGTGGATTAGAACATAATGTTAGAAAATGAAATAGGAATATGTTTGAGATGGATATGTTTTGGATTATTATAATTATCACATATCCTGCATTCACAACAAGTTAAATTAAGGACTTCTTTCATTATTTGACAGGTTGTGCATATCTCTCTCTAGTATGATGTAATAACAGTTTGATGCCAGTTAGATCAGCCCAGTTGGTCTAACAGGTCACATTCAAAGTGTTGTGCCATCTTTGGATTGGTAAAAACTGGTTTCTCTGTTGGTTGTGCAATGCTGAGATACAGCTTGCTCAGCAAACAGACAATTTGCTTATGCAGCATCTATTTTATGCATATGAAGTATATTTGTGCATGTTTAAATGCTATAAAATTCCTTTTGCACATACAAAAATTTATCTTCCGTTAACTTTTTCCCCCGCAAATTTACTTCAGGGAATGTCATTATGTTTTATCACTAGGTTAACTTAGTTGATAGATGTTTAAATCACATTGGTATATATAGATAGTATAAGGAAACAAAGACAGACTTGGCAGAAGTTGGAAGAGGGAACTGGGTGACTTCAATTCATAACAATTGCTAGAATATATCTGTGTATCCAGGATATACATGATATGATACTTTGAACATTGTTCAATTGTCTGCGAGTATGAAATATCTAACAGTATAAAGCAGTGTACCCTGATGTAGCTGGGTATAAAAAAATACAAAAACCAAACATTCACAACCACAGCAGTGTTTGAAAATGGATCTCTCTTGTCATGTTATGCTGCTGGCAGGGTTTTGTAATTAAGTGTGTCCTTTTTAGGGAAGGGAACTCCTGTGATCAGTACAGAGCCATCACTTACAGCCAGCTCCTGAAGGAAGTCTGCAAGTGTGCCAATGTTTTAAAGTATATGGGTAAGGGCCTAATCTGTTATTTTGTGTGTGTATGTGTGTGACTGAAACTAGAAAGAGATCTAGGCTTACTATTGAAAAAGAAAATAAAAAGTGACTGACCACAGTAAGCAGTACACTCAGGTGACAGACTGCAGACGTGTAGTGACCGGTTGTGGAATTAACGTACAAAATCGGATTAATTAGGGCCCATATCATCTCTCTTACAGCGAAAAAATACATCAGATGATCCTGACCTTTTTATAATGTTATATTGTTTCTACTTTACGAAACATCAGTTAAACCTGACATATTAAGAAACTGTCATTTGTGTCCTGCAATATTTTTGCTTTCTTTGTAAAACAGGTGTGAAAAAGGGAGATAGAGTAGCCATCTACCTACCCATGATCCCCGAGCTTGTGTATGTAATGCTAGCATGTGTGAGAATAGGAGCAGTACATTCCATTGTGGTAAGGTGCTTCATGAATACATTTCTTTATAATAATAATGTTTGTTTTTTAATCATATTAATGATTTATTTCCAGCTCATATTAAGTTGAATTATCATGTTACCATCACTTTGGGGAGAAAAACACAACAAAACAGTTTAAACTGAACAGATGCTTATAAGCCAGTACATTTTCAAAATGGCACTTCTCCAGATCTCTGCTTACAAGTCAATACGCTCACTTCAGTCACACACACTGTGAGCTACAACTGCTGTATTAAGTCCTAAACAGCTAGTAGCTTCTTAGTAGTGGGGCATGAATGAACTTAATCACTAAGTCCAATAAACAAATTGATTCCATTTTATTGATAAATGTATACCTTGGAACCAGGATACTTAATTTATGTTTTGTTGAGCCTGATAGGAAGACTGGACTCCAACAAACACATTTGACATTCATCTTGAAATCATTTCAGAACAAAACAATTATTTAAGACCTGAGTGTTTTTAAATCTGCATTGGTTGTTCTAAATGATGTATTGGGGCTTTAATATCTCAGTGAAATAATTAAAGCAAAAATTAAAGTTGAATGCCTTGTAAAGTCAACCCCAAAAAGGTTTAATTATCCAGGTCTTGAGAAGGTATCTATATAAGATAATCAGAATTATACTAACGTTGATGAGACTTGTCCCTGTGTGGCAGGCACTTTGCTTTGAAGTCTGTACAGCTAAGCAGGTGTAAGAGGAACTACTGACTGAAAGTTAATCCTGTGTGTGTCTCCTCTGACCTACTGTATAAGAAGCCAAATTAATGCTAGCTCACATAATGCACAAACCAAATTATTTAATCAGCAGCAAACTGCTTGTGTGGAGAGCACTTCTAATACCATTGACCAGCGAAGCATATAGAAAGGAAATAATTGCATGAAAAAAAGGCAATAAATCTTTTTTAAATTACTGTCAATCGCCCTTTAAAAATAAATAAATATGTTGGTCTGTACCTGAGTGTTTGTTTGTGCTTAGTTTGCAGGTTTTTCATCAGATTCGCTGTGTGAGCGAATTGTGGACTCAGAGTGCTCAGTTCTAGTCACAGCAGGTAACCATCCACTTATATTGCACCAGTGTGCGCAATTACTGAGAAAGTGTCAGAGAAGTCCTTTCATTTAACAGTTTCTGCTGCTCTTTCTTCATTTTGCTCATTTTACAGATGGGGTTTACAGAGGGGAGAAACTTATCAACCTAAAACAGATCGCTGATGAGGCGCTGGAGAAGTGCAAAGAAAAGTAATCTCCTTCTATTTTATTATTGTTGTTTTCTTAATACACTTATGGGTAAATGTTACCTCATGAGCTGGCTATAGAATTAATCTGACCAGGCAGCAGTTTTACCAGCAGTACCTACCCTTGACTTTATGCTTTCTTTCACTCTTCTCTGCCATTAAATATGCACAAGGAAGCCTGTTTCACCTTTTGGTTTCTTCCACTATTTATACATTATGAAGTATAGAATTAATGTCTAATATGAGTGCATTTTTACAGAACTTTGTGTGTCTGTGTTTGAAAATAAGGTAATTGTCTCCATTAATTAATGTACTACTGTACATTCTGTGAGTTTTGGTGAGACTTTAGCATTCCTTGTGAATGTATAAACTGAACACACTGAAATGTAACCATAGTACTATGATAAGAATATTTCATTCTCAGTGATAATGTTAATAAGCAAAATTTGATAAAAGATCAAGGAGAATCATATATATATATATATATATATATATATATATATATATATATATATATATATATATATTCATGGTCTTTCCAGTGTTACACTTGTATGCATTTTATACAACATGCTGCCTATCTGCATTTTTATATATAACATGTAGGAGTCTTACATTTATATATTATTATTAATTTTGTTTATCTCCAGAGGAAATGTAACAGTGAAGAATTGCATTGTTGTAAGGCATCTTGGGCAGATGACGAAAAACGGTGTCGTTTCCCTCAAACTGCAGGTATCAAACTGTTAAATCTGTTTTCCTATCAATCCTCGTGTCTTCCTCTCAGTTCAGAAGCTTTGCCTGTTTCATTAGACGTGTTAAACATGTCTTGGGTGTTTATTTAGCACAGCGTCTGAACAGCTCTTATCAGTTCCCTGACAGGCAAAGTGCTTATTACCATAGGGATTATTGTTTGTACAGAGAGTCAGTCTTTTTTCTTTGAGACAGGTGTTGGATGGACAGGACTTTGTTTATCCTGCTAGAGAGACAGAACAAAAGGCATTCAGCATGAGCTACACCGTGGTGTTACCATGCAATTTTCTATCTTTTGGAACACTATGATGCTGGTCTTTCTCCCCATGACAAGCGTGGGCTTTCAAATGTGAGGTTTTATGTGTTGGTCACCTGGATTTATTTATTTGTGCACATCAGATTGAAACAGATTTCACCCAGAGGAGGATCAGTGGGCAGTGAGATAGCTCTCCCTGGTAATTGATCATTTCAATTCCCTCTTATTGTCCTGATGGCAGGAGTTTTCCTTTCCACAAGTGAATTCATGTGGTATAAATGACAAGGTAACACTTTATAAAACTTCACAGAATTCTCTAATATGTCAGTGATCACGTGCTGAGATAAATATTTCTTCTTGTTAAGATTTTATAAATTCAAAATGCAGTCTCAACTAAGTGTAAAAATGTTAGTGTAATTAATGGCCTTTCTGTCTTTTCCTCGTATATACTGTAAATTCTTAATTACCGTGATTTGGAAGAAAACAAGGTAATTAATTCATGAAATCACCCACTTTGCTTTACAAACATATGAAACCTTTCTGGCCCTTAGGATGGCCACACATGATATATATGCCACATACAGTGGCCTGGTAAACTGAAAATACAGGGCTAGTATAATTTTTCTGGTTCTCACTTAGTAAAACAAGTTTTTCAGTATTTTTTCTTTCAATTCTTTCCTTTCTTTCTTTCCTTTTTAACCAAACCACCAACTAATTCATATTAAACAAACGTGCTTTACCAGTGTTTTGTATTTGTGTTCTGATTGGAAACTGGCTTCTGTCAAACTTGCCTGACTGGTGTAGAATTCGGGGGCCACATTCAAAGGGCCAATGCACTATATCGGCTTCTATGCTCTATTGTGCACACTTCTGGCACTCTCCTAGTGCGTGACTCAGGAACCGTGGCTGTCACTGCCTATCTCACCCAGGTTTCTCTTATACAGGATATAACCTTCCATGAACTCTTATGCTGTATCCTTGGAGGCAGTGTTTTGTCCTGGACTGTTATTTCACAGTTATAAAAGTAATGCAGAGGAACATTGTCCACAAAAATCGTTGATTTGGCTGCCAAGCATAATGGAGAAGACACATCCAAGCAGTCTTGCACCGCTGCCAGATTACCCCCATGGACAACACCTGTTCTGCTGCACGTCGGCAATGCGAAGGCCTGATAAGGCACTTGATTCGATAAAGCGTTTCTGTTTGCCTATGGGCATGGCTGTACCTTCCGTAAACAAGCTGGTTTGATAAGCCTTGGACAATACAAGGCGAGAAAATATTATTATAGAAAGGTTTTATTGAAGATCCTGGTATCTATCGAGCAAATTGATGGTTCAGTCAGAGACAGTGGCTTTAAACCCACTAAACAATATACAGAACACTATTCAGAATGCATTTAAATGATCTTACTACATGTTTCAGCTCGATGAACCAGTCTACACTTAATATGACTAACATCCAATGAATGGCAAGGAAAGGGCATTTATATCTGGCTTTTTGGCTCCATTTGCTAGGTGTTGATGAGGTACTGGGAGGGCTGGGGCACTCAAAGCGTGAGACCAAGGCCAAGTCAGACTTGTCATATTCTATTGTGTTAAGCATATGCTCCAATAAATTAATAATCATACGAGTTCTCCTGAATGCAGTACAGTATTATAAGAACATGAAGAAGTCCAATCCACTTTAGAGAACATATTCTGCAGAAGGATGTCTTTTGAATTAGTTTCATTATGTGGCTCAAAGCAAGGCAGTCTTAGCCTTGGTTTAATTGTCTCTGTTGTGTTTCTGTTCTCCCATTGATGCACTTCAGTTTCTAGTCTTTAAAACCCGAGAACTGGAGGTGTTGATTGTGAGAAAGGAAACATTTTCCTCTGACATTTAAGTGATTCATCCTCTGTTCTAATTTAGTGTACAGACAGCATGAATTATTTAAAACCAACTAAATCCCGTAAGACATTTCAGGAAACAATCCGTTCACGCCTAGGACTGCAAATACAACACACGGATGTGGGCTGACGGGACGACCAGTCTGTTTGAGGATATATTTTTCTTTACACGTGTGCAGAAAAGCTATTCTGCTTTATATTGTACGAGAGGTTGACACTCCAGCCTACCCTGCTGCTCAGGCGATTCATACCCTGCCATATAATCTTGAATGTGTGTCCTATTAGTTTTCTGACTCTGCGTCTCTGTTCTGGCAGACCCCCTGGCGTGCTGACTGTGATGTGTGGTGGGATGAGGTGATGAAGGGATCCAGTGAAGAATGTGAGCCGGAATGGGTGGATGCTGAAGACCCTCTCTTCATCCTTTACACTAGTGGGTCCACGGGAAAGCCAAAGGCAAGTAGTGGCCTGGTGTGTATGTATCATGCAGAATCACACAAAGGGACAGAAATGCCATTCATGAAAATCACACACTCCACTGTTTGTGAAATCCTTGAAGAAATAAATGGAAAACACATGCACATGCAATACACATGCAACACACTTTTCATTACGGTCTTTTCTGTAATTATTTTAGCTGGAAGCAGAACAGGAACTAAACAGAGAATCACATCACACACTTGTAAAAACACTTACTTACTATTATGAATTATTTGGCAATAATAACCCATTCATAAATTAATATATGGTAGCATTGTTTTGCTCAAGTGAATCAGCAGATGTTTTACTTTCTGTGCTTCAAGGTTGTACAGAAAATGAAAACAAGTCTTGTTTAATATATGCTTTTTTTCTGTTGTGTACCCAGTATTGTATATTGTATGAAGGCGATTATTCCTTTAGGCTTTTCTGTGTCTGTTTTACCAAATCCCAGCAATGTAATGTTGAACAATGTAAGAGACTTAGTGTGATGGGTAGTATCTTTCAGAAAACGTTAACATCATCCTTTAAACACTGTTCTCTCTAATTCTGAAACAGGTATTTCAGTAGGGTGTAATGGGCTTCAGTGTTACAAAACAAATCACATTGGTTTTCTTGATATATTACTTGTATTTTCCATTGCTTGTTCCTCAGGGTGTTTTGCACACAGTAGCTGGTTATCTCCTGTACACAGCTCTGACGTTCAAGTATGTTTTTGACCACCACCCTGAAGACGTGTACTGGTGCACTGCAGACATTGGCTGGATCACTGGCCATTCGTACATTACATATGGACCTCTAGCAAACGGAGCCACAAGTGTCCTTGTAAGTGTGCTTTTCTTTTGCATAACCAAATTGATTTGCTGTTTATACTTATGTTAATACTAGATTTGAATTATGCTTGGTTATGATTCCTAATTGCATCTGTTTTCCCATTCTTATTTGTCTATAAGAAGTTGTTCTGAAACAGCTTTGTTTCAAATCTACAAGTACAATGCTATGTAAACCAGGTGTGGTAAAAATGTGTCCCGAAGTGTTTCGAGTTTTTAACAAAATACAGATCATCAGATCCCCAGCGCCCTTGTGGAGATTTGTCTGTCCTGCAGTGTGAGATTCTGGCTGCAGTCTCTTTGATCTCAGGGCGTACAATCCTCAGTACTGAAAACTCAGAAAACCTCAAATCAGTCTACGGCTGAGTACTGTGGGAAAGTGACACACAGACATAACTGTGTATTTTAAATGAACATCAATGCTGTCAGAATGTTTCAGTCTTTTTCATTTCTTCTTTGATTTTATTGTGAATTGTGAATTCCAAAAGTAACTGACCTTGAAATAATCTAAAATGAAAAAAATAAGATTAAAATCATAACCATGTTTGGGTTCCAGACAGGTACTGTGAATATCAGGGGAGGTTGCTGTCAAACATGTCAGTACTGGCGCTTCAGTTCAGAGACTGACCCACAGCTGCAAGTTATGAATTTGGAGAGTTCATCAAATACACATCTGACATAACTGGTCTGTTTTGCAGTTTGAGGGTATACCAGTACACCCTCATGTGGGCAGGTTCTGGGAAATCATCGAAAAATACAGCGTGACCAAGTTCTACACAGCGCCCACTGCCATCCGCCTGCTGATGAAGTATGGGCCGGAGCCTCTGAAACAGTAAGGGATGCTCTTTACTGTCAGGGCCACTAACACAGTGTCTGGTCAGGCGACAGGTCAGGAAATACAATTAAGGATATGTCAAATAAACAGGAGGAATGCCTTTTAAAACAAACAAACAAACAAACAAACAATGTGTTGCATTTCGATTGAACCATTTGTCTCCCCCACCAGTTAAACAATGATTTATACAGCTGGTGTGTTAATATATTAATGCAACCCAACTAATTGACCATCATTTTAATTTGTACAGAGATCATTTTTACTTCATTACAGCAAGAGACACTGATTGGAATCTTAGCAGTGTGCGCCACCTACTGGAGAACAATGTTAATGCAGCCAGAGCTGAAATTTCTTAGATGTACAAACTGATTTCTATAAACACACATACATTGCTTTTCTCTTACAAATATGTATTGTTCATACGTGCTACAGAGTGTTTATTCCACTCCTCTGTGGGTAGCACAACTCTTTGAAAGGGAGAAATCTGAAATACTAATAACTTAATTGGAAAAAACCCAACCAACTTAAATGTGTTTAAATTGTTCTTTGCAAAAGGTTCAACCTTGACTCCTTAAAAATCCTGGGCACTGTCGGAGAGCCTATCAACCCGGAGGCCTGGCTGTGGTACTATAATATTGTTGGACAGAAGAGGTGTCCTGTGTTGGATACTTTCTGGCAGACAGAGACCGTGAGTAAATACTGTGGTCTTGAGTCATTCATTTGGTTTTTGGATGAGACAGTTATTGCTGCTAATCTCGCTATAGACAGTCAATAAAGGGCCCTTAAATATGTCACTAATATTTCACAAGAAATCATAATTAAACAAAAGTTCGATTTTTAGTTGATTTGCTTCGTAGGACACAAAATCAATTCAATGTCTATTAGAATATAATAGATGTAACAAGTGTAACCAAGCCTTTTTAATCACAGACATGGACAATCTGGAGAATATATTGGAATCAATATAAACTTTAACATGGGCAATGTTTTTCATAGCTAGATTTTTTAGCAACTACATATTCTAATTAAGATCATGAAACAGCACAGAAACCATGTATTTTTCTCCCTATTTTGTGTTCACAGGGAGGTCATGTACTCACCCCATTACCTGCTGCGACTCCACTCAAGCCTGGCTCTGCTGTAAGTGTGTGAAACCATTGATGGGAGTCTGAGAGGAGCGCCAGCGCTGCTCCAGAGAGCGAGGCTGCAGGTGCTACAGTGATGGTGTGTGTTTTGCAGACCTTGCCGTTCTTTGGAGTGCTGCCTGTCATTCTGAATGAACACGGAGAAGAGCTGGAAGGGGAAGCGGAAGGGTATTTGGTAACTGGGTTCATTTTAATTCATCACATTGTTACATTTTGAAACACAAACAGAAACAGAGGCTCAGAGTGTTTTATATCTTTGATCTTTTGTGTTTATATTCTGTCAATATAACCCACTGTAAAATCCTACTGCCACAGCCTGATCAGATATCAGATGATATGTTGTTTATGTGTGTGTGTGTATTTAACTGTCTTTAATTCACACAGTTTATACCTTTCTCTAGTTTCTCTGGTTATTCCAGGTAATACTACATGGAATTAACTGATGTTGTGTCTTGCTTGCATACTCCCCCCATTAAGCAGTAGGAGATGTTTTTTTCACAGTAAGATGTAATATCAGTTGTTGTCATTTTAGGTTTTCAGGCAACCCTGGCCTGCCATAATGCGCTCAGTGTATGGAAACCACGAACGCTTTGAGAACATTTACTTCAAAAAATTCCCTGGGTTTTATGTCACCGGTGACGGTAAGCTCTGACGTTCATAACGTAGGGATCATCGCTGCAGGATCATTTGGGAATTGTCTGTTTTCAGGGACAGACTTAATTTCCTAAGGGAAACAGACAAGTCCCTTTACTCCAAATGGTGAAAGCATAACCTTTATCTTCAAAACGTGCAACCTAGGTTTTTGTTTTTTAATGGTTGGTTTCCTTTTAGAAACAATACCTGTTTTCAGTTCTGTCTATAAACATACACTTTAACTTTGCCAAGTCATTGGCCATATTTGAAGATGTGCCCCCTTCCCACATTGAGATGAAGGTGAAATGATCTCTCTTCAATTTGTCTTTTTAATGAGATGCATGCCATAATGCCCAAAGGATTATACCACTGTTCTGCATAAATCATTGTCACGAATATGAACACATTAGCAGTTTTTTCTTACCCTGTTCAAAGCAGTTTAAAAGATAAAGGTTTATATTATGAAAATATAGGGAATGTTACATACAGTGGCTCTGTAACTGCTACTTGATATAAGTGCTCCTTAGGTATCTGCTTCAATATATTATTTTGTTAAATCAACAAAGCAAATCAATCAAAAAATCCTTCTTCTTCGATGTGAATATTTTTTTTTAGGTTACAGTGCATAGTTTTAGGATGTTTCTAGATGACACAAACAGGCATTATAGGAATCGTGTGAATATTGTGTTATTATTCTCTACTTAAAGATAATTGGGTTGCATTTGTTCAGTCTTAAGCTACTTAATGCCAGTTTTGCAGTTACAAAAAGCACAAGGTGGACCTTTGCATGTTAGTTTAAATGTTCTGTCTCTGTGACTGGGCATTTGCTTTGAACTCTTGAAAAGGGGTCTGGGGTGAGAGACTAGAAAGAATCAGAAAGACATTCATGTTGGAACAGAGGAACATTACACCTGTGACATGAGACAGCTCTGTAAGCCCCATGAAAGAAAAATACATGCAAATATAGGGGTTCTTGATGTTGTTTCATTAGGCATTCTTTCAGAATTGTCAGCATTGTTTCCTATTCAAATGTACCAAATGCTTACAAAGGGATAAAATGGAGAGGCAGCTAATGAGTTTATGAGCTTATGTAAGATTGTCTCTTAAATACCACAACACAGCCATTGAATTTCAAGATTAAAACTCCAAAGGCAATGGACAGCTTCATTCTGTGTGTAAATATGGATAAAAGCTCTGCAAGGTCCGAGAGAACGTCTCAATCTTTCCCGGGCTATATCTTAGAAGATGCAGATCTTTTATTGATTGATTGATTGATTGATTATCTTTTGTCTACAAATATGTCTAAATTTTGATCAGATATTTGACCATTTCACATTGGATTTTCTTGTAGGATATAATTTGTTTAGGATTCATTAAGTGTGGCAACAGCACAAGCAACAGTATGTCAGTCAATCATTCATATATTGGTGCTGTGTTTTCTTTCAGGCTGCAAGAGGGACAAGGATGGGTATTACTGGATCACTGGGAGGATTGATGACATGCTGAATGTATCTGGTAAGGATTCAAAGGCTTGCCATGAAATGAGAGCATTCAAATATATTGTCAATCTGAATGAACCCACTGCTGTGTGTTGTGCTTAAATTAGACTCCAGAAAAGTACAGAAACGGTAATATGTGCCCCGGCACCTGCAGGACACTTGCTGAGCACCGCGGAGGTGGAGGCCGCCCTGACCGAGTACCCGGCTGTGGCCGAGGCAGCTGTGGTGAGCCGACCCCACTCTGTGAAAGGGGAGTGTCTCTATTGCTTTGTCACCCTGAAAGACGGAAAGGAGTTTGGCCACCAGCTGGCAGAGGAGCTGAAGAGACAAGGTATCTTTATCCAGCAACTCCAGTGTGAAGTGCTGCTGGTGTAAACCTGTGGGGAGATTGAATCTCCTGGTATAAGCTGTCTCTTGCCAGTGTGCCAAATTATGGATTCTTGCAAAGCCATGGTGCTCATAAGGCCTGGAATGTTTTTTGTTTTTTTTGGTGGACGGTTAAGCATACAAACACACATTTATAAAATGTTGCAGTTTTCTTGTGACTATTAAGGTTTTCCAGAGGTCAAAGCTTTTTATACTCAAATGTCCTTTCATCCGTAAAAGAGGCAGAGTCTTAATGTTTTTTTATTTTTTATTGTTAGTACGAGTTAAAATTGGGCCAATAGCCACACCTGACTTCATCCAGAATGCACCAGCACTGCCTAAAACACGCTCAGGTAATGTTTTTTTCCGCTCTACTCTTCTGTTTTTTTGTCCTCTGCAAGTAGAACAAGGACTACATTGTTTATGTGTCGCCTCATGCTGTAACCAGATATTTCAAAGTGCTTGACCATTAAACAGAGTGAGGAAAAACTGAATGGAAGCAAACTGTAGACATGAGCAGGGAATTCAAGTCGACCTGGTTTTCAATCCCACTAACCAAGATGGATTTGTCTGTCCACAAATTAGTTGAATTATCATTAGATAATCGTTAGAATACAAACAAATACTGGTTCAATCTGTGCAGGTGCTTTTATTCATTTATTATCATGTGAAAAATTAAAAACTCACATCTTATAGTAGTAACTGTAAATTCAGCTACATTTCATTGCTTTTCATTACAGGGAAAATAATGAGGCGCATTCTGAGACAGATCGCCCGCAATGAGAAAGACCTCGGGGACCTGTCCACACTCGCAGACCCCAAAGTTGTAGAAGTCCTGTTTAACCAGAGGTGTGAAGCGGCCGCCTGAGAAGACAAGCCTCCTGTCTAAGTTTTAGAGATACACCATTTTTTTGAGAGAATGAAAAGAGCTTTCATTTTTAACAGATTTGTTTTCCTGATAAGTCACCTCATCTTAATTAAATCAGTTCTAGTTGTCACAGGTCTAGCACATTGCACCTTATCACAAATAGTATTTTTCGTAGACATTTTCTTCTTTCTTGACTTCGTGTTATTGATTCAGCATATTGTATGGCAGAGAGAAGTTTGTAGTTTTGTGCCTGTTTTTAATGAATGATTATGGACCATGACAGATTTCATGTTATATAACTGGTTTTATACCTTGCACATATTACGACCCAATGCGGTACCTGATTTAAAAACAAGAGACAAACAAACACATTTAACAACACAAAACAGTATATTTGTACTGGTTGTACTGGTAATTAAATGTTTTTTGTTTGCTTAAGTCGGTGTATTATTATGATTTTAAAAGTTTTTATTCTCTAAAGAAATAAACTATATTATACAAATTGCTGTTTATCTGAAGATATTAAATGTGTTGTCTCTGCTTTGACCACAAAAAAGGTCAGTGAATAATTAGTAGTATAGTATAGGAGCTGGATTCCAATCATGGTAAAAAAGTATGTATTTCTGTGAATGCTAATATGATTGAAGAAGAGTTAAATAAGGGTGAGCAATAGAGCAATAGAAAGAGAATATGAAGAATTGCCAATGCATAGCAATAGACAGAGAGAAATATATTATATTACAACCTTTTGTTTCTAAAGTTTCATAAAAGAAGAAGCTACTTTATATAAACCAAACACTTTAAATATTTGTTATGAAAAGCCTGTGTATTGTAAAAAGCTGTAATGTTCACCACTGTCCAAAAGGTGGCACTAAATTCAAGCTGGAAAGCCAGGCCCCAGGAAGTTGAACTGTCAAACGTGAAACTGTCTCTTGGGGAGGATCTCACATTGAGGACACAATTATCAGGAGATACAGCAGCTGCTCATAACATAGGTTAGAAATGAATCCAGGCCCCTGCTGTGTCAGAAATCTTTCATACAGATTAAAGGGACGTAACAGGTGGCTGTATTGATAATCTGATCATTTTGGTCTTTGGAAGCAACTGCAGATGCAGAGAAAGTAAAACATCACAGTGGCGTCTCCAGGGCCAATGCAGTATTTGCAAAATGTATTTTTCCTGGGTGCAAATGGTTCCACTGGGATGCATTTAATCTCTGTTGAGATAACAAAACTTCTAGAGGCTTCAGCAGGACCCAGTACATTGTCTGTTAAAATGATAATGACACTTACCTCCTCTAGTTGATTGATAGGTGGTGTATTTTATACCACTGATACAACTGAATGTTTTATATTCCAGCAGTTTACTAAATAGACAGATGAGTCACTTCTTTAGTGAATTGTGATGAAAAATGCTGTATGAAATAAAGGTTGCTGTGTTTATTAGGAACATCTGAAGAAATGGTCTTTTGGTTAAGGGTAGAATAATTGTACAGAGCTGTCTTTCTGAACACTTCCTTTAGAGAAGACCAGGGATTATAGAAAGTTAAGGAAATTCTGAGGTGTTATTGGTACCTTTAAAGAAACAATTGGCTTTTTATTAATGCTCGTTTAATAAACAGTGTGTATCACTTCGACTGAAAATGTCTTGAGCACTTGTCTGATGCAAGGAGTCCCGCTCTGTCAGTTTTGTTCTGGACACTATATGAATCTGCGGGCTTGGGTGGAACGACAACTGGAAGAAAGCTGACAGACTGGAGAGTCCTGTGAGAAACAAGTGACATTTGAAACAGTTTGAATCTTTCCCTTGCCCTCCTGTGGGGTCTGCTTTTATCAAGGGACATTTGTGTGCAGTTAGACTTATTAAAAGCAGCTGAACACAAAGCATGGATAATAGGAACCAAAGAGATGTATGCCTTGCCTATTATTCTAGAAAATATGCTTCTCATTTCCAAACACAAACACACCGTAGAACGTTAAAATGCTGTTTGGACAGAGATAAGGATACCTAAAATACATGTACTGTTATTCAATGTACTAATACATTGAATATAAAATACCAACAGATCTACGATGATGTATTTCTATAAAACTCAATGCTAACATTTAACAGCTACTGGTCTCTGAACTGTGACAAAATTCTGAATGTAATTTTCCAAAGCAGTGTTTTGGCCTGAAGCTCTCCGTCTCCAAGGCTCAGTCCACATTTTAGGACCATAAACAATCATTATCACCCACTGCTGGAAAAGATAACTATTTGGTTTTAATCCATAAATGAGATATAGGTGATTTCTTCATTGCAATAATCCACTGAATTGCTAGTGATGTCTATATAAACTATACCTACAATAATCTGAGGGTTGTTTTATTGTTTGTTTGTTGGTTGGGATTTCATGTGGACGTTAAACTCACTGAACAGGATTACTTTCAGAAATACATTTTAGACATTTTTCACAAGAAAATATATGAAAGAAAAGAATGCCCAACTATTGAAGCTTCAACGTCATCCGTTGTTGTTTAGAAAACCACATATAACAGCAACCCCCCTCTACACCTACCAAACAGTACACAGATGTGTGTGGTTTCTACACCGCAGACACTGCAAGGAATTCAGCACACAACTGTAGAAAATATATTCTGGATTAAAGGGGGAAAAAAATTGAAACATTACCTCCTGTAACAAGATTAGCCTCCTCTCTGGCATGCTCACCGTGAGAGGCCCCAGGTGCAGCGTGGGTCCTGCAGATAGGAGCCTAAATGACAGATTGATCAGTATGAAAATGCTGTGCTTCCTGAATGAGAAATAAACCAGTCAGTTAGCTCCTAAAAACACGCACTGCACAAACCCTGACAAAGAAAGGAAGGGACTACTTAAGAGGTCACTGCTTGGCTTTTTTTTTTTTCTTGTCTGGATTTTGGGCAAGATGAAATCAGAGTTATCTGATAGATCTATTATAAATAAAGCTGTTGCAGACTGATGACTTTCATATGTAGGCCCTTGATTTGAAAGGCACATTTGAGTCATCAGTTATTTGGATTTCACGCTTTATTTGGAGGGTATTATTCACCATCTATGTGCCAGCTGGTGAATTGGTGCTTTGTTCCATTCTTATTGGTGAAGAAAACCCACCAGCAGACCAATGCCTGCCATATTACAAAACATCCTTGAACTGTGAGGACTTTATTTACCCCCAAACCACACAATCACCAATATATGAACTAAAGTCTCTAAAGCCTCCTGGCTTGCCCGTTCAAAGCCACATTTGTGTATTTGTTAATTACAGAATGATTCACGGGTCACCAAAACGCATCATCAAAATATTGAAAGGGTACTGACAGAAAAATGACAAGGACAAGTTCCCAGATTAAAGTTAGAGCTGTTTCATGAAGGAAAACTTGGTTCTTTTAGCTTCAAGGGTGTGGTAATTTGGTTAAGGGGCAGATCATTTTACAGGGCTGTGTTTCTATCAAGGAGTGGAAGATCTGAATGCTCTTCAAAGTGTAGGAGAGTGACGACATCTTCTTTGCTCCTTTCTGGTTATTGTTTTATGAATTATATGACATTTGAATGCATGCAAGATGCTGTCAAATTATTAACCTTCAAAATGTATTGAACTTGTTAATGTTAATGTTAATACTATTTGAATTTTCAATTAAGTTATTTTTTTTAATAGATTTGTTGAAGATCATTAAAATTCAAAGTTGTGGCCGCAAATGTAAATGTGATTTATTACACTGATTTAAAGTCCATGCTGAATTTATTACCAGTTTAAGTAGCTTATTGGTTTAATTTAAGTCTGCATAAGGGTACATTTTGCTTTTTGGAGAGTGACTAAAGGAAGTACATATAAATAATACTGATCTGCTGGTGTGAGTTTAATAAAGAGTACAGTATTTTACAAATCCGAGGTTAGTACTCAATGTGACTTAAAAAGAAACACATGAATATACTTTTTTCTCTCCATTCACCCTCCTCTGCAGGGTCACACAATGTCTTATGGCGAAATGTGACTAAATATGGGTTATACAGTGATTAAATGTGATACAAAGTGTTTCTCAGGGAGAGCTGGGGCACTTGCGTTCTCCATATGTTTCTTTGGGAGCACACCCAGGGGCCAGTGGGCTGTGCTGCAGAAGGCTGACACAGTGATGATTGACAAGCAGGTCCACAGCCTCTAAGTCCCTCCTCAAAGTCAAGCAACCATTCTTCTCTCCCTTGATTGTTACTGAACAGCTGCTCCCAACTCTCAAACTACTAATATGTCAACAAACTAAAGGATTAAGATATTTTTCATCTGAAACTCCAGGTAGAAATGGAGTTTCTATTAATTCCTGATGAAGTTGAACCATAAATGTATTTGCTGTGTGTGTGTGTGTGTGTATATATATATATATATATATATATATATATATATATATATATATATACATATATATATATATATATAATAACACAACAAATAATAAATGAGGGTCGGGGTTAAAGCAACAGATTTATTTCTGAAGAACAGCTTTAAACGGCACTGAATTTGATGTTGCTCAAAACTACTCATACCCTGTGGGAACTGTGGCATCCTTATATGTCTCCTTGCCTCCCTTGACCGTCTCCCCCATTCACGGCTCACCCACTGTTCCCTCGAGGGGTTAACCTTCAACCCCAGAAACCACAATATTTCCCCTTAAAAAATCCGATCCCCAAACAATCCGCCCCAACCCATACGCACAGAACTGACACAAGCTCAAACACTCTGCAGTCCCTCAGTTCACATAACCATCTCAGATCACTACAATATACATATATTAGGCAATATGAAGAATTAAATCAGGGCTGAATACGCACTATAGAGTTTTGTTTAGAATGGCTTTCTCTGCAGTTCTTTGTATTCAGAATGAGTTTTTTTTTTTTACTATAATCCTATTTCCTATGTAAATCTGCAATGCAGACCAAAAAGGAATAGACTTTCTTATTGTATATTTTACCTACATATGCAAACTGCCTTTATAATTGTCTTTACTATGAGTGTCCTCTCAGATTGAGAGTACATGTTTTCAGACGTTATTTCAAATGTAATTTACCTAGCAGAATTAGGGGATACAAACAAATCTTAATAAATTACACAAGATAAAACCTTTGAGGATCAATTAGATCATTGTGTGGAAGGGCCTTATTTAATTATAGTCTAAGCTCAGATTAAACTACACATAAACTGAAGAGTATTGGGGAATAACTGAAATCCCCTTTTTGTGTTGTAGTTTTTTCAGTTATTAAGGGTTAAATTAATTCCTCTTTCAGCTATGGCTTTTGCAGTGAGAAGTAAAATGATAAACACATGTAAGTTACCAAAACCTATTAACCTATGATTAGCATATTTTCCTTTCCAACTTTTTCAGATGTCTTTGTTTTGGTAATTAAAAACATGTTACGTAAAATCAATGAGATGATATGCAGTATATTATTCTAATTAAGAGGAATTATGTAAAAATTGCAAAATTACTTAATTCATTTGCACGGCCTAGTGGTAAACAAACAAACAAACAAACTAGTAATTGCAGCAGGAAGATTTTTTTAAGGATTGCAGAGGTTCTGTTGCTATGACAACAGCCATCATTGCCATTGTAGTCCTAATGACTGTGTCTCTGCAGCAGTTTCTCTTACTACACTACACCATCTGCTCCGTCCCCAAACGGCTGCTGGGAAAAATGGTTTTCTGCTCTCTAAATAGAGCATTGTTGATATGTAGCTTAACCAAAAGAATGAAAACATCGTCAGACCATAAAGTAGTTCTTTGTCCTTAAAGCTGTGTGAATTGTGGATTAAGATGTAGTGTTGTGACAGTAAACATCTTTGTATTGTGTAATAACAGACTAGCCATTTTAGATTTCCCAAGATGTTATTTTGTCACTAAATATGAAACATTACAGTAATCCACGACATGTGTTAAGGTAGGAAGTTAGCAATTAACAGTTTCAAATTAACAACATTAACCACATTTAATTTTGAACTATCATTTAACCACTTTTTGGACAGGTTCTTAATGTAATTATAATTATTATTTAAAATGAAATTATTTGTATTTAATAAAGTTTTTTTGTTGAATACAGAATTGTTGATTAAGTGCTGTGTTTTGATCATTAGTTTACTCCTGTTGTTCTTACAACAAAATTAAAGTAAGTAAACATATATGTAAGTGTATTTTTAAGTTAACTTAAAAATATTAGGAATAATATTTTCTATAAGTATCTAAACTTTAATATTTGACAATCTGTTCCTCCTGGTAACATTTTCTGGTGTATCTCTTTCAGATCTCATGTCTGTTCGAAATTCATTCAATTCTTGTTAAGCTCTTCTTCTCAAATCTCTATAATCCCAGTCTTTGAAATTGTTAAAAAAATGTCCAAGAGCAGCTAACCAGCAGAAAATCATCAGTTCAGCCATCTAGAATAATAAATAAATACAAAATCCGTTTTGATGTTTTAAAAGGCCTGAAAAAAGCTTTCTAAGTTTACGTCTTCCAATATTAAGGGAAATACTCTCACTATCCATAGAGCAAAGCAGTGTTTACAACTGTTCTATTGTATTTAGGGAATGGGAGTCTCTTTTCTGAATGTTTCATGGTCCTCATTTTAGGCATTTTATCTAATTGAGCCTTTCTGTGTCATTTTCAGCTTTGTTAGCAGTATTACACCAGCTAATCCACTGAACTTGGTTTTGGATAAGACCCTGATATAGCTAACATTGCTGCCAATTAATTAGTATGAAAGGCCACACAAGGTGCAAGACAACAATATCCCAGGATTAATTACCCTTGGAATTTTACTTTTCTTTTCTTTTTAAAATCACAACCACCTTTTAATTGCTCTACAATTCTGTGTGATTGTTGTGAATGTTCATCAGAATATCATAACTGCATCTCAAGGTCAGGGTTAGCTGCCCTGATTGGATACGGTTTGATTGATCTGACTATTGTTTAATAATGACCTAATATAAAATAAGTTGTATGCCAAATTCAATAGATTAGCAAGGAACAATAAAACTATACATTTTAAATTAAATGTATTAGGTACAAATAAAATGATTCTATTCAGTTAATAGCTTAATTGTTTTTTTGATATATAATTTTGTATTCAATAAAGAAAGTGATGCATTCTTCTGGGTTTGCGCCTCAATGGTGAATCCAGTTTGGAATAATCGGGTCACATTTCCTTTATAAGCAGCATTGAGACAGTGATCCATTAGTGGGAATTCTCCTGGGAGTTTCGTGATGGTAATAAGATGCAAATCCAGAATTTCATCTTACTTTGCATGCAGTTAAGATTCAAGATTCAAAATGTAAAACACACTTTGCCTGTTGTTGATTGGTCAGTAAGTCTCCTCTACTCTGAAAGAATGTGAAAACCTTTTAGGAGAAGTGGATGAGATTCTTGATGTGTCAATATAATGTGGACAGTGAAGCTGAGAGACAGATGGCTGAAATCCTTGCTCAAAAAAACAGATTCTATGACACCACTTAAATCATTACCTAATTTGTTTCAGAATCTACATGTACGTGTTTTTTGTATTTCTCAGAATACATTGTAATGTTTTATAGAACAGAATATCCTAGCTTCTTTCTGAGGTGTCTTGAGATGTCTTGTCATATTTATGATTTGTGGACCCATTGAGTTGCTTTCACTTGTTTGTTTCACTGCTGTATGTTTGCAAAACAAAGTTATTTATAGAAATAAGTGCAATATATTTTGGGGTAATGGATAGACAGCACTCCAGAGCAAAATCTTATATGTTCTACAATACAGCAATAAGCATTTTAAGTGCAGGGACAACTTCAGCACACACATCAGGAAAATTATTTATTTTCTGCCAGCAAAACAAAAATGTACTGGACAGCAACAAAACAAAAAGCAAAAGGAAAAACTAAAATTAAAAATTAAGAAAAGCAAAATAACATGGATAACTAAACAATTGTTAACTGCCAATTGACAGAGATGGGAAAAACAAATGAAACAATTAATGCATTACAACTAACCATTTGCCACCGCCACCAAGCACATGTTCTCACTCTCTATTCACTATATATAATGGGAGGCCACGCCCCTTAGCTCATACCATTTAACAATAACGGTAACAATATTTGTCTTAATTTTTTAAAAGTTAATAACAACATCAGCAATACATTAAACATTAATTTTCATTATACCTCAGATTGAAATGAGTTCAATCCTGAATTATCACCTTTCATTTGGCGGTTTACAAACATGAATATTCATGATTAGATACAGCACTTGATGTTCTTGTCAGGCCAGGTAAAAACATTGCTGGTTGAAATAATAAATTGTATATGTTAAGAAGGCATATCTCTAATACAAGTCAGGTGCATCATGTTAAAAATGCACGTGTTTTTAAAAGAGAAATCTTGGAATATGAAATATGAAAATCGTGATTTTATGTTTTGCATTTAATTTTATGTCATGGAGCACTTTGTTTTGCGACCAGTTATTAGTTGCCATTAGTTCTTTTCTAATAGGTATCATTTGAAGGTCTGTCACTCTATTGTATTTGTATTAGACTTTCATTGGAACTTATTTGTTGCCATTTTCATATGACAGGTTCGGCAGTCATTAAATGTTAGGCCTCCTATTATTTGGTCAAGTCCCAATACAATACATCATTACAATATACAAGTTATTTTACTTTTCTGTATATCTTTTAAGCTCTAGCTGAGTACAATACTACTGTATCCACTTTTATGGTCAATTAAGGTGATGTTAAACTTCTTTAGAATTTCACATTGTTTGTTCTTTCATTTTATCTAGCCAGCTATCTGTATTTATTAATGCAGATAATCTTTTTAGTAGCATTTTTTAACATTTTGTTCTCCATCCACGTTATAAAATGTGAACAGCAGCACAGATACTTCTTTAAAGCAAAATATTACATTTCATAATAAGTTTATCTATTGATTAGCAAAAAAATTTTTTTAATGAGTTTGCTTAGCTTCCAGTTAGAATAAACCTGATAGGAGGAGTTAGATAACTTGACCAACTTTGACTGCATTTTCAGTTCAGTTTTCCTTTTGGAAATAAAATTTGAAATAAAAACATTCGACTAATGACATGTAAACAGACCAATAGGGAATCTGATTACAGTTTTGAATGATGATTTGTTCGTCTAATGCCAAAAGAAGACTAACCCCTGCACTGCGGAAGCTTTTATTGTTATTTTGTGTAGCTTCTTTCCTTCTGGGGATTATCAGCACCACAAATCCACTCTCTTCCTTTATAATACCTTCAAGCAGAATGGCAAATGCACTTAGCTATTTCAGCAGATATTCTATAGTTGTCCTTATAAATTATTTTTGGTTTGATGATCTTATTATTCAAAATAATAATAATAATAATAAATATAGTTGCTTTTAGAGTATCTAGAATTGCTTTTGGAATAAAAATATCAGAAGTCGAATCCATCCAGGGAAGCTTGATTTCTATAAAAATACCACTCCTTGTAGTACTTTTTGAATCAATAAATACAGTTTGAGAAAATAAAAAAAATAAAAAAAATGGCAAGGTGTTTATGGAAAGCTAAGGGCCAGATTGTCAGCAAATGAGATTGAAAGGATATGACACTGTATCCTCAAGACAGTGTGTGAACACTATCAATAGACAGCGCTCTGAACTAACCCAGCTCTGCACTCCTCGATTACCATATGTAACAAGAGGATGTACATGTGGGAGTTCCTACTCTGTAACATGTGGAGCAGGATTGTTTTTCACATGTGAGTTTATTTATAGTACCTACAGTGTACATCTTTAGGATGATGTTAGACTGTGACTATAGTATAACCTGCCAGCACCGAATCTTTGGCAGAGAGACTCTTCTAGTCCTGGACAGGATATCCTCAGAAATCAATTAAGTCAAAGATCTTCAGCACTGTGAGGAAGCATCGTGTCAGATTCGTGACTTACAATATCAGCATTCAGCATGAATATGAAATGATTCCAAGAAAACAGGTGCTCACAGGTCTCATATGAAATCAGAACTGGAACTCACTGTCTAGCCTCAAGGGCCAGCATGTGAAAATCCTAACGTCATTTAAAACTGACTGCAATTTGCGATTACTCCCAGTCTGGTAAATTAATATGCAGATCAAATCACCTTCTGTTGAAGGTAATGAGACTCGGCATATCAATAAGCCTGAAATTGCTTTTGATAGGTTATTTCAGCAGTTATTTCAACAGTAATGTAACGTATGTATTCTTTAGTAACGTTTCATATAATTATAAAAGTGGATTCTCTTGCAAGTTGAAAACAGTCACCAAGGGTATGGGAAATTGTATCACACATGTGGGATTACTCTTATCTCCCTCAGTAATGATTGTCTGTAGATAAGTCAAGTTTAGACCAAATAATAAACTATGTATTTCCTACTAAGGTTATGTATCAGTATAGCAAGTGTTGAGAATCACAACTTCTGCTACCTTATAATTCAAGATTTTTGTCCTTGAACCTGATGTTCTTCTTGATATAAGCTTCACTTTGTTGTGCCAAATACACTACTGGCCCTTAAGTCCAGAAGGTAACATTTTGTTTTAATCTGATCACAAAATATTTTTTACTTCAGATTAATTAAGATGCTGTAAATTTATGGCTGAAAAGTGAAGCTGTGATTAAGAAGAGATATTTGCCACTACCAGTGGGAATATGAAATCATGCAGGTGTCGTTGTTCTTTCAGTTATTGAAACAGCTCTTAATGTTAAAGCCAAGCTGTGTATTCTCAAATTAAGGTAAATTATGTTTTTGCCCATTAAAGTTCCCTGCTTGCCTCTCGGCACCAATTGCTTTAGATATTAATGACTGCATGAACTCAAATCCTAAGAGATACCTTCCCACACATTTCTTAATATATGTCACATCAAGTGAAAAAGTGTAATTAGGGCAAGTCATTCTTCTAAAATCAGGTTAATAAAATATGTTGAAAATATAGGAATGCATTGAGGACATGGAAGAAAAAAAACATTTTGAGATTACATTATAAATTACTGATATGTTCAGATTAAATTATTAGATAAAAGGATTAGGCTATTTAATAACTAATTAATTGGTTGCAATTCCAAAACTACTACACCTTTTTAAAATTAATGAATTGTGTTGAAGCTGTAATAAACCTTGTGTAGTCCATGCCTGACAAATTGAAGTTGTTCTGAGGGTAAAATGGGGGTGCAACTCAATATTAGGAAGGTGTTCCTAATGTTTTGTACATTCAGTGTGTGTGTGTGTATATATATATATATTTTTTTTATTTTAATTTTTTTACTCTTCTTTTGATTTCATATTTATATAATATGATCAATGCATACTACCAGTGGTCACGTATGGATGTGAAATCTGGTTACATAATGCAAAAATGAAAATGTTACAGAAACTGCGGATGACACAAAAAAGTATGGAAAGATATGCTTTGAATAATAATAAGTGAAAAAATTGCAATCCAGATCAAAGATGGACAAAGCAAGCTATTGAATGGATACCAAAAGATTAAAAGAATAGGGAGATTAAATCATACACTTTGCAGGCATGTCATGGAAAGGTGAAACTGTAATTCGGATCAAGTGGAAACATTGGTGAGGCCTTCATCCAACTGTGGATTGATATAAGCTGAGTGCAAAGGTTTTATTTATATATATATATATATATATATATATATATATATATATATATATATATATATATATAATTATAAATCCTTTAATATCCTTTTCAGAAAAAGGATTAGAAAATGACCAGTTTCTTCTCAAGCTTGGCCATTAGTCTGTAGCTGTACAGGGAATGGGAATAAGCCTTTTTGTCAAGTTGGCATGACAACCTCTGCAATCATACCACTTAGTTCAGCCCAGCCTGTTTTATTGCTGGCATACTCCAGAGTTTCTCAACAGTAGTGCTTTCTTTGCATACAGCTGCGGTGTGAGGTTTCTGTTTGACAATACGCTGTTGCCGTGTGCTTGCAGTATCACAGTCTCATTGGATCTGCAACCTTTTGTATGTTTTAATCTCTTAAGCAGACACAAGGACGCTCCCACTACTCCATTGGCCACAGCAGCTGAGTGAATCTGCAGCCTAGTTTCTCTTTCTAAAAAATAATACATTGTGGATAAAACATAATTTCATAATGTAAAAAAGAAAGCCCCCTTTTTCACTATAAATGTTTTATCAAGTTAGCATTCAAGTTGGTATGCATGGTAACCTTTAAAAGCCAGAAAAGTGATAATTTTAAAACAAAATTCCAGTGCTGTTGTTATTGGCCACAGACCATCAGGTAAAAAGCTTGGACTGTAAATAAATAGCTGTGAATCAAGAAGCACGAATCCTTCTGAACTTGCTGCATTCTGCTGGCACCTGCCACAGTGTCTTCATTTCACATCATTACATCTATAAAAGGATTGGCACATGCTCCGTCAATCGTTTTTATCATTTTTAAGCTTTTGAGTAGGTTTTGGGAACGGTAATTGATGATTCTTCCTCCGAATTTCAAACTGTGCTTCTCGATCCAGTTGACACAGATCCAAATCTTAGCAAATTGTCATGATTTTGAGTGGAGTTTTTTTTTTTTCTCTTATTATAGTTCATCCCTCCTAAATACTCATCAATCCTAAATACTTCAGATTTGCTGTACTACTTTTACTGCTTATGCTAATGTTTGTCACTAGGAACTGTGTGATAAGTGGTAGGATCTAAACCTACATAAAGGATTGTGATGGAAGAAAGTTTTGGAGTCCGGAGTTCTAGTCAGAATTTATTATGTGCATGGGAGGAACAGCGCAACACAGAACTCAAAGGATTTTAGGCCAGCATGACACTGTTCCCCAAAAGTTTTAAGATAGAAGAAAGCTTTTATACCCCCTCTGGGACATACGCCCAAGGGGCCTTAACATATTATAATCAGTGTCTGAATGGTCATTTCTAATAACTATAGCAGTGATTTCATTGGCATTCTAAACTATGCCTTCCCATCTTTATCAATATTATAATCATTACTCTTGAATAAAAATCATTAACCTCTACATTGCCAGTTGCAAGAATGGAATGTGAGCTGCTGATATCCAAGTTAGGAGTAACAGCACACCAAGGACAAAGGCAGGATAGGATGTTAATATTTTACCCCCACAGGATCAATTAATTTTATTTTTAAATTAACACATTTCCTTTATTATTATTATTATTATTTTTAAAGGGTTGACAAGTTGTGCCTTTTGAGGGACTGATGCAACCAATTAACCAGCTATGGTGAATTGCCAGTATGATTTTACATGCTGTATAGTTTCCCAGATCCAATATAAACTGAAATGCACTCTTCTTCTGAATCCAGTCTCTACAGTACATGCCATACTCCTGGACTTACTTAATGTAATCTATGCACATAGTCACAGTATACTTCATAAACAGACCTACTGAGTTCAAATGGAAAAATGTGGGCAAAACAGATCTAAATGAACGTAATAGTCTTTTATGATAGAAATGTCTGCTGGGACATTGAGATTATTAAAAATTGAAGATTTTTGACTATTGGAGTCTGGTGTAGGCAAGTATATACTTTCATGTAAGTGCACATTGAACCCACAACCAAGGATTTATTTTCATCAGATTCACGACAGCACACCCTTGGTTATTACTCAATGGAATCAATAAGGAATAATACATGGATGAGCAAACCTTGTCTGTTCCACTCAGCTCCTCAACGATTACTGCGATATTAATGGCCAGATTGAAGTATAAATGACATCAAAGGCTGTTTGCATCCTCCAATCATCAGACATTTTTCTATCTGACTGTGATCTCTGGCCAGTCTGCACTGATAAATAATGGTGGAGAGTTTTCTCCTGCATTTGGGGTCATGAGAGTTTTGCTTTCCTGCTTAAATATTATGAAACCTGCTGATAATGACTCTTCACCCTTTGTTTTCATGCACTTTTGTAAAGAGCACCATTGTGTCATTTGTGCATGTCATGAGTGTTTGCTCATACCACAATTTAAGCTTGAATGTAAATACCACCATAGTTTCTAGTTTAACTCACCTTTCAGAGGCTGTGCATGCCTTTTGAATGTCTTATTGTCTTATTGTTTCCTAGCATTGGTAAAGAGTAATATCTATATTATATCTGCTTTGGAAGTGTCTCTTGGTGAAATTAATAATTAGGACATTTCTAAACCAACTGCTTTATTGATTTTAGGTCCACCACAAGATATACAAGGAGTGAAGGAAAATACAAAGCAGATTATCCACAAGGCCCTATCATTTGTATTGAGAAATACAAACGCGATCAACTGACTCCCTCTCAAGGAGGGAATGAATGGAAAAAATTCAGCTTTCTTGCTTCATTACTGTGGCGTGAGTAATGAATCAATGAATTCCTGAGAGGCAATGTGACAATGGAAGAAATATAAGAATTTCTCAAGAGTCGCACAAGAACACTGGCATGTTTTATTTCTAAAAAAATAATTATAAATATGAAACTTCTACTAGGTCATTTATTAGCCTACTCTGGGTTATACTTTCTTTATATTCATGTAGGACACATCTGTCAAGTTTTGTCCATAACAAATATTAATAATCCTTAGAAAATATGAGAGGAAAAGATGACAAGGCCTGAAGACTTTACATTTAAAAAAAACATAAAGTAAGTATGCTGCTGAGTAGATTCAGATCTAGTTGAATATAGGGGATAGATATAGATGCAATAGAACTTTACATACTGCGAAGTATAAGCTCTTTGTAATGAGGTAAGATGCTAAATCATGGAAAGGACTACATTTCCAAGTATGCATTTATATACCAAGGGGGCTATTGTGATTGCTTTTACAACTATTAAATTGCCAGTACAGAGCCATGGTCCTACATTTAGATCAAGGAACTTTGTGGAAGAGATAGGTATCTGAATCATCATACTTCATATTATATAATGACGGTCTGTTAAAGTAACCTACGGTAATTTTACCATCTACAAATGATATATCCGTCTTCTGACATAAGAATTGATTGAAGATTACTTGGAACAAGTTTTGGTTTATTGGTTTGTTATTTGAATGGCTAATATTTTCTGACAGGTACATTACTGACTAGATTTGATATCCCATATTTGAATTTCAAAACAGTATTGAATTGTTTTGTATTGAAGACATTTTATCATTTTATTTTTCCAATATTCCTTCAATTATTTAGGCCTTTATATTTTGTTTGACTGTGCCCTTTTTAGACTTAAGTGTTTTTTCTGTATTCCCAATGACTTGTTCTGTAATGTTATTTAATGTCATAAATCTGAAATTGGCAATCCTAGCTCCCTGTATATGTATACTTATACGTATTAAAGAAATACTGCTAGTTTACTCTCATTCCATTCTTGCAGTTTTCCAGGAATACTGCAAATCTAGTAATGTTATGTACACAGTTGAATTGCAAAATGCAGGGAGCGTTTTCAATGGGGAAATTGTATGTCAGCTCAACTTACCTAGATCCAACAGAGGCTTCAAGGAGGAGGTGTGATATGCATTTTAATTTAATTGCTGTGCAGAAAACTTTCATATATTCACAGAGTGTGTGTGTGAATTAAAAAAGCTTAATTTGTACAGGATTTGTCTAATAATTGTGAAGTAGTATGCTTTAAATGAATTTTGTCACCTTGTATTTATAACTGCAGTGAGGGATGGGGAATACTAGTACTATGCACATCTGAGAAGGTTTCTGGTTTGCATCAATTATACAGAGGAAATGTACAAATCATAACGTTTTACTTCTTACAAGTAAACAAATCTTAATACAATACAAGAGCATGTTGAAACCCTTGGGGCATGTTCATAAAGGTTTAACATGTTAAGTTTACCTCACCTTTTTTCAAAGATTAAAAACATGGTACCCCATGGTACTATACTATTATTACATTTATTGAACTGTATATATTTTGAGAAGACTAAGTTGCCCAGTCTCAGGACATCAGTACATAAATATTACTGTACATAACTGCAGGACATTCTACCCCAAGATAGTGAACTTTCAGAATTGTGTAATCAGTCATCTTAGAACAGGTGAAAATAGGAGGAATGTATTGGCTGTGTAGCTTTCGCTTCTTGTTTACAAGAATAAACATTTATTTTATTTCAGCTATAGCCCTTCTGACATGGTATCTGCAACTGGTCTTTGCAGTTTCTTTATTTCAAAATTGTATACTTTTACAACAGACTAGGTATTTAATTAGGTTGCTCATTGCTCCTGGTATTCAGCTGACAGTTTGCTTGCATCAACAAAACTACAAATATACTCTTAAACAAGAAATGGATGACTTTCACTTTCCTAGAAGGACACAATCTTGCAAACAACACGTGTCACTAGAAACATTTATAATAGAATCTTTCCAAATTGTGACAAAAAAGACATTTCCACACAGAATACTGAATACAAGTATACATAGCCTACATATTTAGTGGAATGCATCTCTTTGCTGTGGTTATTATTAACAGCACTGCCAGTAAATTTACTTTGATGGATGTTTAGTAGTTGCAGCCAGGTGTTGAAATATGCTGTGTGCCTTTGTATCTCTGATGGATCTGTTTTTACTTAAGATTTTCTATCTAATGGTTTTCTTTGAAGTTATTTTCTTGGAATCTTCCTGAAATCCTTTTAAGTCTGTTCTAAGTGTATCAGTCATTGAAGATTCACAGAGGGCAATGGCGTGTCGTAGGGGACACAGTCGTGTCATTGGGCACATTGTGTGGTTGTGGTGTAGTTGTGACTGGAGACCCAGGCAAAATATAAAAGTTGCAATAGACAACCAAAATGATGGTATTAAAGTGCAGTTTACAATGAAGACACTAAACTTTATAAAGACTTTGTTTATACACATCAAGTCCTCAATTGTTTCACTCAAATAACCATGTACCTCAGTGACATTACTTTTCATGGGACTTGATCTAGACTTTTATTAAACTTTTGAATGCGGTTATGTATTAAAGTAATTTATCTTGCATTACTTGAGGCTTATCAATAGCTAATGATTGTATTCGGTTTGTTACTTCATATCAAAATTAAGACAATATAGTGGTTGGAGATGGAAGTATCTGTATTTTGTTAAAATCTCAGAAGACATGCCAAAGAAATAACTGTGTCACTGTAAATTCATACTCATCAAAAATAAGTCCTTCACAAGTCCTTCTAAGTCCTAGATCCTGCAGTCTTGCTTGGGGGCTCACGTGAAAGTGCTCTTATCCTAGTTTGTAGTGTTAATTGGTGTTGGTATGGAAATTGGCTAATATTGTTAGTTAGCGAAGAAGAGATTTAGTTCTAGGACTCTAATGCACACCTGGCTACATTAGAAAAGAGACCATGCCTCTTTACACTGAGAGTTGTGAGGGTCTCTAACAGACTTCCCAGCTGAATCTCTGGATTAACATATTAGAAAGTGAGTTTGGAAATTTGATTTAGTTCTTAAAAAAAAAAAAATCAATGCAAAGAGATCTAGCAATTACAATCAATGAGATAAGGATCTCATGAAGACCCCTATTACTTGTACCTGAACTAATCTATATTAAGTGAGCAACAGAAAATGTATATTAAACCTTGGTCTGTTTCACAATCATGGCATAGCTGTACTCTGAAATTCTGGATTTGGATTCAAACCTCAATTAGGCGATCATCAGAGATGTAGGGAAACATGCCTTAAATCACTACCCTTTGTCATTGGAGAGTTCTTGAGTTCAGAAGTGTTGCTATTACTTGCTACAGTATTTTCTTCAAACACAAATACTATAGTTACTGTATCATTTGTGTATCTTTTTGAGTTTAAATGATCTGACATGCTAGAACTTGGTGAAACAGTGACATTTCCCTTGAAAAAGCACTTGCCAGAAAAACTGACCCTTTGTGTTTTTCACGGACACACTAGCTATCTATCTCTCAGACAGTGATTACATTAGTTATTAAGAGCGAAGGTCTAATATCAGATTTCCCTGATATAAATGTCTGATGAACTCAATACACACACATTTTCCTTTCTCTTCAAAAAGGTTTTCCCCAAAATGATTGCATTTAGGTTTGTTTCAACAACACTGATAAAAAATGTTTTCAGGATTTCCAACCCATTGACTTTAATAGAAGATGTACAATAAAAAGGCCTTAGAGGGTAGCTACCAGAGCTATAGTGAAGAAGCATTCAACCTCATTCGGAATTGGCTCCAGTTGTGTATGTCCCAGAAAAAAAAAACAAAGGTGAGAAATAACAATAAAATATTTCAACTAATAATACTGCTAATATTACCATTACTAATTTAGATTGAATGATTCTACTGTGAAGTTTTTAGTTGTTTTTTTGTTGAACTAATTAATGAATTAACTGCTTGAAGTTCCACTCTTCTAAAAAATAAATAATATTTATTTGCCTTAAAAATCTTGTCTGCCTGCTAACTGGAAATCGGATCTAACCTTTGCAAGCTCTGAAAGTATAGATAATATTTGTGTGACAATCTTTAATAACATTCTCTGTCACACTGTTAGCAAGGATGTGTTTCCAAAGCTACACCCTCCTCCTACTCCCTGACTCCTTATTTTCTTATCCAGAGCTTTAATATCTCCTCCCTGAAGTACTTTTTAGGAAACTTACAGTATGGAAAATGTTTGCTCATACTTGTAAAAGTAGGACATTTTTTTCCTTGGATTTTGTTTGGGACAAAGAGAGATTGTGTATTTCAGGAAACTCTTTTCTTATGATCTATTATTAATGCAAAAAGTTTGTGATATTTATTGAAAGCAAATGTGTAAGTTAGTGTTTTAATAGCTCTTGTGCATTTGGCAAGCAGAGATTGTGTTGTCTAACAAGTGAATGAGGATCTCTCGTGTTTTTAAACAGTCCAGGATAATTAGTACATCATAATGAATTACATCTTCCAACCGTCTATCACTGTTGCCATAGTGATAAGGCGTCTGTTTTCTTGATCCTCATCTGTTTCCAATTGACTGCATTCACCACCTCCTTTGCCCCTCCTTTGTCATTGTGAAGGAACAGTCACTAGGAACATGTGCACATTGGAGTCAGGCAGATGGTAGTAGACCAAGCACATAATGCCCTTTCTCCATATTGCAAACAAACACTGGGCTACTTGTGAATAGCCATTAAGGAAATGCAATTATGGAACTTTATTGTAATTCTTCATCATTCTCTTTTAATTGGTTCTAAAAATCAGTATAAGTTATTACTTGGTGTAATTCTAGTGATAAGATATGGAATGAGAATGCAATGTGATTTAAATGACCTGTTTTCATATTCAATTCTTGTTGAGCTGCCGGTTTATACCGTTTTTTTTTCTGCTTCCTACTCCCCTAATTAACAAAAATCCTTCCAAAACAATCAAGATCAAATGCACTGATCAGTAGTGACTTCTATATATATATGTAGAAACTGAAAGAATAATTCTACAGTAATTTGGAGCAAGTTGTGCTATGTAATGGATGTATTTTTGTTTCTCTCAAGCAGCCATTTCCAAAAAGTCTGGCTGGTCAAGACAATGACACATTAGTGAAAACAGTTATATTTTTAACAAAGGAAAGAAATTTGAAGTTTTAAACATTGCTCCCCTAGCTAATGAAATGCCAGATTGAAGTTGACGTCAGCCTCAATTAAATGAACTTCCAGCCTGCTAGAGAATTGCTGCCCACAATTTTCTACCACTGTACAGTTAGAAAGGCTGGCAGCTGCTTTGAAAAACCTTGCTGACTCAGACACAAAGAGAATATTTAATATGCAGATTCCAGGAAATTCCAGTGACGGAGAACCACAGAGCACTTCAGCTCTGCACATCAAAATGACCGACGCAACTGAAGTATTTCCATAAAAGTCAGAATTCAATGTACAAACTCTGAAAAGGGAATTTTTAGTTATTATATTTAAGGTGATGAAGCAAGTTAAGGACTTATTTATTTCATCGGTGATCAGATCTCTCAAAATGGCAGTGCTGTTGATTCAAAATGATACAGTGAGAGATTGAAATTCTGGAAGGCAACCTGAACTTAGTCTCCAGCAGTATACACTGATCAGCCATAACATTATGACCACCTGCCTAATATTGTGTAGGTCCCAAAACAGCCCTGACCCATCATGGTATGGACTCCACTAGACCTCTGAAGGTGTGCTGTGGTCTGGCACCAAGACGTTAGCAGCAGATCCTTTAAGCCCTGTAAGTTGTGAGGTGGGGCCTCCATGGATCGGACTTGTTTGTCCAGCACATCCCACAGATGCTCGATTGGATTGAGATCCAGGGAATTTGGAGGCCAAGTCAACACCTTGAACTTGTGATTCATCAGACCAGGCCACCTTCTTCCATTGCTCCGTGGTCCAGTTCTGATGCTCACGTGCCCATTGTAGGCACTTTCGGCAGTGGACAGGGGTCAGCATGGGCACCCTGACTGGTCTGCGGCTACGCAGCCCCATACGCAACAAATTGCGATGCACTGTGTGTTCTGACACCTTTCTATCAGAACCAGCATTCACTTTTTCAGCAGTTTGAGCTACAGTAGCTCATCTGTTGGATTGGACCAACACGGGCCAGCCTTCGCTCCCCACATGCATCAATGAGCCTTGGCCGCCCATGTCACCGGTTCACAGCTTTTCCTTCCTTGGACCACTTTTGACTGACCACTGCAGACTGGGAACACCCCACAAGAGCTGCAGTTTTGGAGATGCTCTGACCCAGTCGTCTAGCCATCACAATTTGGCCCTTGACAAAGTCGCTCAGATCCTTACGCTGCCCATTTTTCCTGCCTCTAACGCATCAACTTTGAGGACAAAATGTTCACTTGCTGCCTAATATATCCCACCCACTGACAGGTGCCATGATAACGAGATTATCAGTGTTATTCACTTCACCAGTCAGTGGTCATAATGTTATGGCTGATCTGTGTATAGTGCGTATGTATAGTACAATGAGCCGACCTGTGTTTGAGGAAAACTCATTGGCATTGATGAGGCTGAGTAGGTTATGCGACAAAATTGAGACCTTGAGAACTAAAGAAACAGGGATATTTTTGTCACTTATGACTGTATTAACATAATGTTTAAATTCTGTATAGGGCCTATTTACAATACAGTTACATTGTGTGCATTATGTAAAAAAGATTGATTTTATTTTTTACTCTTTGTTTGCATAAGGTAACGTATTCCTTTGTTTCTTAGGGAAACGTAGATTCTAACCATAGTATGTAGTAGTAAGTATTGTCAAATCATAAATAGCTTGGCTTGTTGTTTGATACACACCTTCATGGCTGCTAACTTCAAGCCAAGGAACCCTTAGTGTATTCTCAGACAGCGGGGTGTAACTGACTCATCCTGCAGTCAGCTCATCCCGGTCACAGATACTGAAGGCTGTCATGATAAATAAACACAGCCACTTAATCACAATATTGAAACTACAGCTACTGTAATCATGATGATTCATTTTTGATGAGTGTTTTCCAAGCCCTTCTCTCTGGGTTATGCCATCTTTTTTTTCTGTGCAAACAGAAAGATAAGAACACATTTTCTTTTCATGGACCCATTTCCTTGTCTTGCCAGGGGCTCCTTGGAGACTGTGATGTCATCCAACTGTGTAACACATACTGAAGAATTTTTTTTGGATGAAAATGGTCAAATTCAGTTCTCAACCATTTTTATTTTGTTTTCTCCATGAGGCCTGGGAATTGCTTTACTAGTCATTACTGTACATTGTTTTCTGCAAATATAGATAATACACTTAGTGGAATTAAAGATTGTGTCAGGAAGGTTGTCCTGTTTCATTGCTCCCATGACATTAATATGACAGGTTATGTAAGCTTCAGGCTAAGTTAGACCCTTGGGACCATAGAATAGTGAAATAGCTCTGTTATGCGCTGTGCAGTGCTGGTCACGCTTTATCTGCAGTAAACCAAAACAACTTAAATTACATTTACATTTGGGTTATGCCATCTTTTTTTTCTGTGCAAACAGAAAGACAAGAACACATTTTCTTTTCATGGACCCATTTCCTTTTATTTCCTAACCCATTTCCTAAATATCTGGACAGTGACACAATTGTCATTATTTTGGCTCTGTATGCCACCACAATGGATTTGAAATGAAACAATCAAGTGTAGACTTTCATCTTTAATTTGAAGGTTGTTACATCCAAATTGGGTCCTTTACAAATAATGATTGAAAGTATGTGCTTGATTAAATGTGCAGCATCTTCAAAAAAACAGATGAGGCCCAGAGAGTATTGTAAAAGCTTAGAAATTAATGTTGTCAATGGACCATTAAAGGATTTGATTTTGAATCCTTGTGGAGTATTTTATTACATGCACACAGACTTCTTCAATGAGTCGAAAAGGTAACCTTCCTGTTCTGAGTCTCGCTGCAAATGCAAGTTTGTGATTAAGTGTTAGGTATGCTATGGTGATGATGGTATACCTTGCTGAAAGTTTTGAACCTGTATTGGTAATGTTTAGTTAAACAAATTGTGAACTCTGTCTCTCATTATTGATCGAAGCATAACATTCACAAACATTTATTTAGCAGTCCGTGAATATGCCTCAGTCAGATATACTGTTTCCAAGCAGTCAGTCAGCAAATCAATGGAGCTTAAACTCCACCCTACAGTCCTCAGGATGTTTTTTCCCCTCATGAATTACAGGATGGCCTGAATTGGCTGGATTTTCAACTCCCATGTTGTTGTCCATGTTATTATTTGACTATTGAATGATTTCCCCCCCCCTTTTTTGTCAATTAATACAAAACTGCATGTGTTTCTGTGGGGTCCAAGTCCGATACCAGAGTGTTTCTCACCTCTGATTCAGTCTTTGACTAGAAAAAGAAGCACATGAAGTCCATTGCAAAGATCCATGGATGCTTAAATAATTTCAAGTCAACGTTACAGATCAAAAATCAATGGGACTGATTTCTCACTGGCCTGCTCTGCGGTCAGTGTCTCCTTGCATTTACTTTTAATTTGTTTATTAATTTACTGCACTGCACACTGTTCCTAAGTTTATCAAACTCATGCAGGTAAACCTCCAGGATGTATATTATTTTGCTTGACACATTGCAGAACCAGGGCCCCTAAAGGAGAAGGCTCGGCCATTAACAGGGAGCAGGGATGGACAAAAACTCCAGTGCACCACAGAAACACCACATACACATTCTGTACATTCACAAGAACTGCAATAATTGGCACAGGATGCATAGACACGCAATACCCATACACTAGAGCAAATTATTACAGCAACACCTATTACAAGAGAAGCATAATTCCCCAGTCCCCAGCTCCTTTGTTGTATGATCGCTGAAAGAGAGGCTGAATTAGATGTGCCGTTTTCTTGGTAATCCAGGACAGCTGCTGGCAGTGAATATGACCCAGGCAGACTCCCTACATTATTGTGTATTACTACCCTCTCAACTGCAGCTGGCAAATATTGTAGGACATTTTATAAAGTGCTCCCAGGAGGTTGTTGGTACAATGCTGCAATTCAAAAAACTCTGTTGTAACATTATTATATGTAATATATTTAAGAGTGGACAATTTGAATGGATAATAGTCTAATCGATAAATATATTATATTCTTTTATTCTGGGATAATATTTATTGGAAATGGGATTTCTCATGTTAATTAATGCAGTGAGGTCTGAAATTGTAATCTACTGGATCTCAGTTGCAATATTATATAGTATAAACAGGTGATATGTGCCCACAAATGTGTATATTCTCTGGGGAAGTGGACAAAGCAGGGCACACTATTAAGGTGTAGTTAGCACAGCCAAGGAAACCAAACAACCGCAGTAAACACCGAAACATAGGCTGCCTAAAAATGGCATTCAGACAGAAAACCTCCATTGAGCTTCCACAGGCCTGACTGGGATACAAACCTTCACTCATTAAGCACACAGAAAACCTCTTCCTACATATTTTTCAATTTATTGTTACAAGTGAATAAAAATACATCAAAGAAACATTTATTTTATTCTAAAATAAAACCCAACAACCTGGTTTTCCTACCAGTACACTGACTTTTATTTCTCCACTCACAAATCTTATGTTGAAGCTTTTATACTGAGTCCAGCGAGGCACAGATGAAGCCGGGTCAATCCAATCACTCCAGTAACACCTCTCTGAACACACTGCAATCCAAATAAGACCAGAGGCATTACCCCCCAGCCAATTGTTTAGATGATTGTCATCAGGAGGCAGTCTCCCTTTCAGGAGTGTGTGTTTGTATGTATTATATATATACACTTGTATACAAAGTTTTGGGTCACTTAGAAATGTCCTTGTTTTCGAAAGAAAAGCAATTTTTTTATCCATTGAAATAACATAAAATTGATCAGAAATACAGTGTAGATCTGCTAATGTTGTAAATGACTATTGTAGCTGGAAACGGCTGATTTGTAATGGAATATCTACATAGGTGTACAGAGACAAGAGCAAGAGGACAAATACATTAGTGTCTAGTTTGAGAAACAGACGCCTCACAGGTCATTAAAAATACCGGCTAAACACCAGTATCAACATCAACAGTGAAGAGGCGACTCTGGGATGCTGTCCTTCTAGGCAGAGTTGCAAAGAAAAAGCCATCTCTCAGACTGGCCAATAAAAAGAAAATATTAAGCTGGGCAGAAGAACAGACACTGGACAGAGTAAGATTGGAAAAAGTGGTATGGAGAGACGAATCTAAGTTTGAGGTGTTTGGATCACAAAGAAGAACATTCATGAGACGCAGACCTAATGAAAAGATGCAGGAGGAGTGCTTGACACCATCTGTCAAGCATGGTGGAGGCAATATGATGGTCTGGGGGTGCTGTGGTGGTGGTGAAGTGGGAGATTTGTACAGGGTAAATGAAGAAGGAAGGCTATCAATCAATTTTTGCAACGTCATGCTCCCCGGACCGCACCTCTGCGGCTACCACCCCCCCCGCCCCTGGAACGCACTTCAGCTGGCTAACACCCCCCCCCACCCCCGGACCACACTTAACACAGGGTGAACACAGGGTGCCCTTTTTTTGGCTTAAGACCATGCCCCCCACAATGTTTGTGCACGCCACTGCCCAAAGCACAGCTCAAACTATGCAAGAACTATTTAGGGATGAAGCAGTCAGCTGGTATTCTGTCTATAATGGAGTGGCCAGCACAGTCACTGGATCTCAACCCTATCGAGCTGTTGTGGGAGCAGCTTGACAGTATGGTACGTAAGAAGTGCCCATCAAGCCAATCCAACTTGTGGGAGGTGCTTCAGGAAGCATGGGGTGAAATCTCTTCAGATTACCTCAACAAATGCCAGAGGTCTGCAAGGCTGTAATTGCTGCAAATGGAGTCTGAAGGACACAATTATTATTTCAATTAAAAAACATTATTTCTAACCTTGTCAATGACTGCATTTCCTATTCATTTTGCTATATTTCCTATTCAAACTCATTTCATGTATGTTTTCATGGAAAACAAGGAAATTTGTAAGTGACCCCAAACATTTGAATGGTAGTGTGTGTCTGTGTATATACACTCACCTAAAGGATTATTAGGAACACCTGTTCAATTTCTCATTAATGCAATTATCTAACCAACCAATCACATGGCAGTTGCTTCAATGCATTTAGGGGTGTGGTCCTGGTCAAGACAATCTCCTGAACTCCAAACTGAATGTCTGAATGGGAAAGAAAGGTGATTTAAGCAATTTTGAGCGTGGCATGGTTGTTGGTGCCAGACGGGCCGGTCTGAGTATTTCACAATCTGCTCAGTTACTGGGATTTTCACGCACAACCATTTCTAGGGTTTACAAAGAATGGTGTGAAAAGGGAAAAACATCCAGTATGCGGCAGTCCTGTGGGCGAAAATGCCTTGTTGATGCTAGAGGTCAGAGGAGAATGGGCCGACTGACTCAAGCTGATAGAAGAGCAACTTTGACTGAAATAACCACTCGTTACAACCGAGGTATGCAGCAAAGCATTTGTGAAGCCACAACACGTACAACCTTGAGGCGGATGGGCTACAACAGCAGAAGACCCCACCGGGTACCACTCATCTCCACTACAAATAGGAAAAAGAGGCTACAATTTGCACAAGCTCACCAAAATTGGACAGTTGAAGACTGGAAAAATGTTGCCTGGTCTGATGAGTCTCGATTTCTGTTGAGACATTCAGATGGTAGAGTCAGAATTTGGCGTAAACAGAATGAGAACATGGATCCATCATGCCTTGTTACCACTGTGCAGGCTGGTGGTGGTGGTGTAATGGTGTGGGGGATGTTTTCTTGGCACACTTTAGGCCCCTTAGTGCCAATTGGGCATCGTTTAAATGCCACGGCCTACCTGAGCATTGTTTCTGACCATGTCCATCCCTTTATGACCACCATGTACCCATCCTCTGATGGCTACTTCCAGCAGGATAATGCACCATGTCACAAAGGTCCAATCATTTCAAATTGGTTTCTTGAACATGACAATGAGTTCACTGTACTAAACTGGCCCCCACAGTCACCAGATCTCAACCCAATAGAGCATCTTTGGGATGTGCTGGAACGGGAGCTTCGTGCCCTGGATGTGCATCCCACAAATCTCCATCAACTGCAAGATGCTATCCTATCAATATGGGCCAACATTTCTAAAGAATGCTTTCAGCACCTTGTTGAATCAATGCCACGTAGAATTAAGGCAGTTCTGAAGGCGAACGGGGGTCAAACACAGTATTAGTATGGTGTTCCTAATAATCCTTTAGCTGAGTGTATATATATATATATATATATATATATATATATATATATATATATATATATATATATATATATATATATATATGTGTGTGTATATAGTGTGTATATTTACACAACACACGCATTACACCTTAAATACAATTGCCAACTGTGTCTGTATCACTGATACTAAACACTGACATACACATATCCACAACTTTATTGGCATTAAGATGTACTCTCTCTTGACTAATTTTCTCTGCTTTACCAATCATGTCCCGCAAATTGTGTTTCTGCTGGGTTTAACGGTAATAACAATGTTTAATTAGGCTTATCTGAAACTTGGCCAACCTTAAAGTGAAAAGAAAAAAACAAAATGAAAATGAGGACAGATGCCTTTCAGACTCCTTAACATTTCTGCATCACCGCACAATTTCTAATTGCAGCTGTGTTTCTTGTCAATGACAGTCAATCAGTAATGGCTGGGAGGAGGTCTGCTGTGACACATTTAATACAGACAGGACCCACTGCCCTGCTCAGTGAATGGGAATGTATCAGTGGATTTGTCAGTTACCAAATTAAACTCTGGAGATAAAAAAATAGCTATTTGTGAAGTCTGTCTTTAAACACTACCTAATGATCCTGAAAAATACATATGGGATGCTTTAAACAGTACTGTACACTGATATTTGTGTTATCAGTAGGAGGCAAGTAAAAATAAGATGTTCATGTTTAAACATTAAAATATAAACACAAATTGAATCAAGTATTTTTTAAATGTCATGAATGTTACTATTTTATTTAATTTTTTATATTTTTAAAGCAAGTCATTAAAGTATAATTTGGTATATAATTAACATTTTCATTTTTGTTTTGACATAGCTCAACAAACACATGTTTTCATGTAGGAAATGTGGCTACATATATACTCCGGGGTATTCAGTTACTATATTAGTATAGTATTAAATCTAATAAATACAATGTGGAACAAAGTATTTAATCATCATCATCATCAGACTTTTATTAAACTTTTTTCAGTCACTGCTTGTCCCATCCTACTAATATTAAGCTGTATGACAATTTGGCTTGCCATAGAGCCTCGCCTCTGTGCTGAGCCAGGGAGTCGGGGACTCTGCTGTGAATCTGGGGAAGAAGGCGTCTTTGACCTGTGTGTATCTGGAGCAGGTCAGGGTGAAGTGCGCCTCTACCTCCCCAGACCCACACGGGTCCATGACAATTCGTCCCTGTCAATTCACCCTCATCATTATATGTTCTCCACTTGAGCATTTGTAACCATGAGTGCATTCATTATTGTAGAGTCATAGAAAAACACATATGGGTATACACTCACCTAAAGGATTATTAGGAACACCATACTAATACTGTGTTTGACCCCCTTTCGCCTTCAGAACTGCCTTCATTCTACGTGGCATTGATTCAACAAGGTGCTGAAAGCATTCTTTAGAAATGTTGGCCCATATAGGATAGGATAGCATCTTGCAGTTGATGGAGATTTGTGGGATGCACATCCAGGGCACAAAGCTCCCGTTCCACCACATCCCAAAGATGCTCTATTGGGTTGAGATCTGGTGTCTGTGGGGGCCAGTTTAGTACAGTGAACTCATTGTCATGTTCAAGAAACCAATTTGAAATGATTCGACCTTTGTGACATGGTGCATTATCCTGCTGGAAGTAGCCATCAGAGGATGGGTACATGGTGGTCATAAAGGGATGGACATGGTCAGAAACAATGCTCAGGTAGGCCGTGGCATTTAAACGATGCCCAATTGGCACTAAGGGGCCTAAAGTGTGCCAAGAAAACATCCCCCACACCATTACACCACCACCACCAGCCTGCACAGTGGTAACAAGCCATGATGGATCCATGTTCTCATTCTGTTTACACCAAATTCTGACTCTACTATCTGAATGTCTCAACAGAAATCGAGACTCATCAGACCAGGCAACATTTTTCCAGTCTTCAACTGTCCAATTTTGGTGAGCTTGTGCAAATTGTAGCCTCTTTTTCCTATTTGTAGTGGAGATGAGTGGTACCCGGTGGGGTCTTCTGCTGTTGTAGCCCATCCGCCTCAAGGTTGTACGTGTTGTGGCTTCACAAATGCTTTGCTGCATACCTCGGTTGTAACGAGTGGTTATTTCAGTCAAAGTTGCTCTTCTATCAGCTTGAATCAGTCGGCCCATTCTCCTCTGACCTCTAGCATCAACAAGGCATTTTCGCCCACAGGACTGCTGCATACTGGATGTTTTTCCCTTTTCACACCATTCTTTGTAAACCCTAGAAATGGTTGTGCGTGAAAATCCCAGTAACTGAGCAGATTGTGAAATACTCAGACCGGCCCGTCTGGCACCAACAACCATGCCACGCTCAAAATTGCTTAAATCACCTTTCTTTCCCATTCAGACATTCAGTTTGGAGTTCAGGAGATTGTCTTGACCAGGACCACACCCCTAAATGCATTGAAGCAACTGCCATGTGATTGGTTGGTTAGATAATTGCATTAATGAGAAATTGAACAGGTGTTCCTACTAATCCTTTAGGTGAGTGTATATAGTAGGCAGGCTATATAAATATATACACTGCTCAAAAAAATTAAGGGAACATGTAATCATCATAGTATAACACCAAGTCAATTAAACTTCATGGATATCAATCTGTCCAGTTAGGAAGCCTAAGCGATTGTGAATCAATGTCACCTGTTTTGGTGCAATTGAATGTGACAACAGGTGCATTGGAGAGGCAAAAGCAAGACAAACACCAATAAGGGAATGGTTTTGCAGGTGGTGGCCACAGACAATTGCTCTCTCTATATCCTTCCTGACTGATTCTTCTCTAGTTTTACATTTTGCTAGTGTCCTTGTCACTACTGAGGCGGTACCTGCAGCCCATTCAGATTGCACAGGTAGTCCAGCTCCTCCAGGATGGCACATCCATATGTGCCGTTGCAAGAAGGTTTGCTGTGTCTCCCAGTACAGTCTCAAGAGCATGGAGGAGATACCAAGAGACGGGCCGTTACACGAGGAGAGCTGGACAGGGCCATAGAAGGGCATCAACCCAGCAGCAGGACCGGTCTCTGCTCCTTTGTGCGAGGAGGAACAGGAGGAGCACTGCCAGAGCCCTACAAAATGACCTCCAGCGGCTACTGGTGTGCATGTTTCTGACCAAACTGTCAAAAACAGACTCCATGAGGGTGGCATGAGGGCCCGACGTCCTCTAGTGGGACCTGTGCTCACAGCCCAGCACCATGCAGCTCGATTGGCATTCACCAGAGAACACCAGAATTGGCAGGTCCGCCATTGGTGCCCCGTTCTCTTCACAGATGGGAGCAGGTTCACACTGAGCACATGTGACAGACATGAAAGAGTCTGGAGACGCCGTGGTGAACATTATGCTGCCTGCAACATCATCCGGCATGACCAGTTTGGCGGTGGGTCAGTGATGGTCTGGAGAGGCATATCCTTGGAGGGTCGCACAGACCTCCACGTGCTAGCCAACGGTACCCTGACTGCTGTTAGGTACTGGGTGAAATCCTCAGACCCATCGTCAGACCTTACGCTGGTGCAGTGGGCCCTGGGTTCTTCCTGGTGCCAGACAATGCCCGGCCTCATGTGGCCAGAGTGTGTAGGCAGTTCCTGGATGACGAAGGCATTGACTGGCCCTCACGTTCCCCAGACCTGAATCCAATTGAGAACCTTTGGGACGTTATGTATCGGTGCATCCGACGTCGCCATGTAATGCCACAGACTGTCCAGGAGCTCACTGATTCCAGCATTGAATCCTCATTGAATCCAGCCCTCAATCGGTTGGTGATTTTGGTTTCCATTGACCGTTATTACATCATTTTGTTCTCAACTAATTACACAATGTACAGTAAAGATTTTGATCTTTAATATATTTCGTTCATCGAGATCCGATGTGTGATTTAAGTGTTCCCTTAATTTTTTTGAGCAGTATATATACACTCACCTAAAGGATTATTAGGAACACCTGTTCAATTTCTCATTAATGCAATTATCTAACCAACCAATCACATGGCAGTTGCTTCAATGCATTTAGGGGTGTGGTCCTGGTCAAGACAATCTCCTGAACTCCAAACTGAATGTCTGAATGGGAAAGAAAGGTGATTTAAGCAATTTTGAGCGTGGCATGGTTGTTGGTGCCAGACGGGCCGGTCTGAGTATTTCACAATCTGCTCAGTTACTGGGATTTTCACGCACAACCATTTCTAGGGTTTACAAAGAATGGTGTGAAAAGGGAAACACATCCAGTATGCGGCAGTCCTGAGGGCGAAAATGCCTTGTTGATGCTAGAGGTCAGAGGAGAATGGGCCGACTGATTCAAGCTGATAGAAGAGCAACTTTGACTGAAATAACCACTCGTTACAACCGAGGTATGCAGCAAAGCATTTGTGAAGCCACAACACGTACAACCTTGAGGCGGATGGGCTACAACAGCAGAAGACCCCACCAGGTACCACTCATCTCCACTACAAATAGGAAAAAGAGGCTACAATTTGCACAAGCTCACCAAAATTGGACAGTTGAAGACTGGAAAAATGTTGCCTGGTCTGATGAGTCTCGATTTCTGTTGAGACATTCAGATGGTAGAGTCAGAATTTGGCGTAAACAGAATGAGAACATGGATCCATCATGCCTTGTTACCACTGTGCAGGCTGGTGGTGGTGGTGTAATGGTGTGGGGGATGTTTTCTTGGCACACTTTAGGCTCCTTAGTGCCAATTGGGCATCGTTTAAATGCCACGGCCTACCTGAGCATTGTTTCTGACCATGTCCATCCCTTTATGACAACCATGTACCCATCGTCTGATGGCTACTTCCAGCAGGATAATGCACCATGTCACAATGGTCGAATCATTTCAATTTGGTTTCTTGAACATGACAATGAGTTCACTGTACTAAACTGGCCCCCACAGTCACCAGATCTCAACCCAATAGAGCATCTTTGGGATGTGGTGGAACGGGAGCTCCATGCCCTGGATGTGCATCCCACAAATCTCCATCAACTGCAAGATGCTATCCTATCAATATGGGCCAACATTTCTAAAGAATGCTTTCAGCACCTTGTTGAATCAATGCCACGTAGAATTAAGGCAGTTCTGAAGGCGAAAGGGGGTCAAACACAGTATTAGTATGGTGTTCCTAATAATCCTTTAGGTGAGTGTATATATATATATACAGTGAGGGAAAAAAGTATTTGATCCCCTGCTGATTTTATACATTTGCCCACTGACAAAGAAATGATCAGTCTATAATTTTAATGGTAGGTGTATTTTAACAGTGAGAGACAGAATAACAACCAAAAAATCCAGAAAAACGCATTTCAAAAAAGTTATAAATTGATTTGCATGTTAATGAGGGAAATAAGTATTTGATCCTCTATCAATCAGCAAGATTTCTGGCTCCCAGGTGTCTTTTATACAGGTAACGAGCTGAGATTAGGTGCTCCTAATCTCAGCTCGTTACCTGTATAAAAGACACCTGTCCACAGAAGCAATCAATCAATCAGATTCCAAACTCTCCACCATGGCCAAGACCAAAGAGCTGTCCAAGGATGTCAGGGACAAGATTGTAGACCTACACAAGACTGGAATGGGCTACAAGACCATCGCCAAGCAGCTTGGTGAGAAGGTGGCAACAGTTGGTGCGATTATTCGCAAATGGAAGAAACACAAAATAACTGTCAGTCTCCCTCGGTCTGGGGCTCCATGCAAGATCTCACCTCGTGGAGTTTCAATGATCATGAGAACGGTGTGTAATCAGCCCAGAACTACACGGGAGGATCTTGTTAATGATCTCAAGAAAACAATTGGTAACACACTACGCCGTGAAGGACTGAAATCCTGCAGCCTTGCCTTTTTAACTTTTTTGAAATGTGTTTTTCTGGATTTTTTTGTTGTTATTCTGTCTCTCACTGTTAAAATACAGCTACCATTAAAATTATAGACTGATCATTTCTTTGTCAGTGGGCAAACGTACAAAATCAGCAGGGGGTTCAAATGCTTTTTTCCCTCACTGTATATATATATATATATATATATATATATATAAATACACACACACACACACACACAACTAATTTCTATTATTTATTATAATGTATGTTTTTGACCGATACATTCATTTGAGACTATAACCCCAATAATTCAGTTTCATACAATTAGTCATGACAGCTGGCAGCGACAGCTGCAGGCTACTTAAAATAGGTTTGGTGTTGAAGTTGGATATGAGTTGTTGTAGTGGTTAGGGAACAGTGCTATGAACCTGGTAATCTGGGTTTGATTCCTGATCAGTACTTGTTATGTGTACATTATTATTAATATTATTTTAAATATGTAATTTCCTGTAGTTAAACGGTATCAGAGTAGAAATAACAATTAGAAGGCGATTAATAAGGATTTTAAATTCTACTAATTAGAACTGTGTTTCATTAATATGGTTCAGGGAACATGAACTAATAGCAAATCAGACTGCAAGGCAAATTCACTCATTAATATCCAGTTAGAGTGGATCAGTATTCGAATTCAGCCAAACTTAATGTAAGAAATCAGTAATAATAATAATAATAATAATAATAATAAGGCATCCACATATGCACTGAATTTAACACTTAATTGATAAAACAACAAATGAATAAATTACATTTGTCAGAAGGACTGACCCTCCATATAAGTACTGTATTTTCAAAAGCTTTTTAATTCTAATTGAGCTGATCCTCTTCCTGATGGTGTAATACGCCCTGCGTGCTTTGTCAGTGAGGGTGTTGACAGCGAGGGTAAACTTGCCTGAGGAGTTTATTAGCAGGCCCAGGTAGGTGTAGCTGGCTGTGTGCTCTAATGTGGTGCTGTTGAGGGTGAAATTGTATGTCCTGCTTTGGATCCTTGCTTTTTTCTGGAAGATCATGACTTTAGTTTTGTCCATGTTGACCTCCAGGGCCCAGGCCCACTCTCACACACACTTAATTTTTTTGAGCAGTATATATATATATATATATATATACAGTGAGGGAAAAAAGTATTTGATCCCCTGCTGATTTTATACATTTGCCCACTGACAAAGAAATGATCAGTCTATAATTTTAATGGTAGGTGTATTTTAACAGTGAGAGACAGAATAACAACAAAAAAATCCAGAAAAACGCATTTCAAAAACACACTCTCTATCTCACACACACACACTCTCTCTCTCATGCACACACACTCTCACACACAAACACACACACACACACACACAGCACACATCGGTTATTTTATACCCAGATTACAATTCCCAACAACGCTGGGAATATTTTCTCCACTGAGTTTGAACTGTATTGATGCATGTGGATTTAAAAATAAACTGGTAGAAAAGACTTACGTTATATAAATAGGAAAGGAGTTCTCCCTGATGCTAGGTGCAGATCAATACAGTATACAATAATTCACAAGTCATATTACACCCCAGCAATAATACCAGGATAATGGTAAATGCTGGAGATGCAATTCTGAATCTGGCTCATTTGAATATATGATGTGAAACTGGCACAAAATAATCCAAATAGAACATGCCCTTCCCTATTTGTAAAATAGCAGTTTTTTTTCCTTCTCATTCCCGAAAGTGGAATTGGTTTTGCAGGGGAAACAAACGAAGCAGATTGGATACAACCTCAAAAAGATACAGATTGCCTTATGGAATAATTGTGTATTTGACATAAAATTCCATGGAACATATTTTGAGGGAAATAAATAAAAGTATGTTCTTATTGAGTTTAAAATAAAATATATGTGTCTAAACAGTAGACAGGGATGTCTTTCTCTGTGATTATTAATACAAATATTCAGAGATAGTAATATCAATAATTGAAATTGTAAAACAACGTCAGATTTATTATTTTATGTTTTTTTTTTCTTTTTCTTTTTCTATAGCAATACTGATACAGTGGGCAAAACATCTCCATTGTTCCTGTAGAAGTATATTTTGAAATGGCAGGCCTTCACACAGTTGTGTAGTCATTTTCATATTTGACCACAGACGCCTCTCCTCGCCCTTTCTCAAAGCCAGCTCTAGCTTGGAGGATAATATCTTCACACCTGTCTTCCATGCTGAGTAGTATCGATTTATTTATTTATTCGTGTAACTTCTGACTCAGATGTATAGGGTCATTTAACAACTGGTGCATTTGATACCTGGGCAATGTTGTCAAATTCTGTTTCATTTAAACACACCTAGAAGGCAATGTGACTTTGAGATAAGAAACCCAAGGTTGTGTGAAGGGAGAATTCATCTGACAGTCATCTCCCAGCTCATAAATTACCTAGTATATGCACATAGATATATTAAACCCGTTATGGCCGTGTCAAAAAGAAATACTGGAGGCTACAATGCATAATAGTGACTTTTCTCTTGTGTGTCCACAGTGTCCGACGTGATTTCCTGCTCGCAGAGTCCAGGCAAATTGATCAATCATGTGTGTGAATTGGGCTCCTATGAAGGCACTTGTGAAGCCCACAGCACAGTGATTTATCTGTGGAGGCATCACGTCAAACAGTCTTTTAATACATTTTCTTTTTTTCACATTTTCCCCCGGCATGCATTATGCAAATATGCATGTAGGGATTGTGTGGATATTTGCAGGGTGAATTGCAGCCGTCTTTCTTCTGTGATTGTGGTGCCACAGCCCTCTTGTACAATGAAAATGTACTCGACTAGGCTGGGAGGACAGTTTAGACTGATATTGCCATGCAAGTGGATTTCATTGTCATTTGTTTATTACGGCGTCTATATGTAATTTAAAACTGTCACTCACATAAGAGTGCTAGAGCCTGTGAACCACGCATGCGTCTCCTTTACACAAAGCAGCGAATTCATATTAAAATTAGGTCGACGTTCAGCTGTCGTGCTGTTTTTGCAGGGAAACCCCGGAAGGCTGCGGAGCATGCGCGCCCATTTGGAATGAATTGGTTGTTCTGCGATGTGTCTGTGTTTGGACTGTGAAATAAAATGTGTCAGTTATACCTGGGGTCTGTGTATCTATCTATCTATCTATCTATATCTGCACTGGGGTCTCTAATGGACCTGCCTCGGGAGGGCCAGTCGAGTGGGTGACATTACTGGCAGGTGGGGGGTTTCCCGCGTCACTCGGGACTTCTGTCAGACCCCACGTCACTGATGGAGCAGCGAGCCGTGAATGTAATCTAATGCGTTTAATAAAGTTAGGATCACAACACAATGTGCCGCACTGAACCGTGCACTCCGGCCCCCAACAATATAGAGAGGACAGTGATAATAATAATAATAATAATAAAAAGATGTCTAGTCGTAAACATGACTCTAAACATAATTTGAATCTCATTATACTTTGGGCAGGAGACTCAAATGTTATAAAAACAAACAAACAATGGAAACACAAGCGCATGCGCTCAGTTCCCCGGTTTGGGACGCTACGGCTCAGCAAGTCTTCGGGTAAATCAGTTGTGACGTAGACAATCATTGTCATCGTATCCTGTATTACATGTGACGTCACGTCGTTCTACCAAGCTAACACCGCTAACAATATACAAGAGGACACACTTCATTAGCAGTGCTGAGTTGAAGACAACAACTGCTCTTGAGTCGGTAAGATTGTATTTTATTTGTGTTGTGTTTGTATATTCATATCCTATATCACTAGATTGTCACATTGTGTCAGCCATGTGCAGTTAAGACTATTCTTTCAATAATGCAACTCAGAGTTCATTGGTGATACTATTGACAAGTTTACTCTGGAGCCTAACATTTGAAATGCAGTTTACAAAGCCAACTGGAGTTGGGAAATAAATATATAGAATGGAGTGCAAAGCATTTTCTAAAACCAGATAGGAATATAGGTTTAATAGTGTAATTTGTACTAGTTAGGGCCTGATGCAACCCTGTTGTTACTATTAGCAGGAGGCATTTAAAATGTGTTTTTACATACTTTATGAAATTCCAAATATAAAATCAATTTGAATAAAGAAAACATGTACATATTTATTTACATTTCATTTAACATATTTATAATTTGTTAATCATTGTGTTAATGAGTATATCACTTCGTTTTGCACGGGTTCATAACGACTTAACCGAATAGTCGGCTGGTTCAATTAGTAACATAACCTGTTTGTGTTTGCTTTGCTTACCTGTCTTTTTATATTGTATTCTGCGGAAGAATTGTAAAGAATTAGACGATGAGAGGAATGAACCCTACCGGACAAGGTACTGTGGGTCCGATATTCAAAGTATTTGCGCGCCACACAGAAGGGTCTACAGCACGTTGCATATGGCTATCAATGCATTAATGCCATTATTTTCCATATGTAAAACCCTGCCATTCACCCATTAATTTTATGCAAGGTGCAATATGGGGGCAATGGCTGAAATGATGCCTGATCCTGCAGTGAGACGGCCTACATACATACAGACAATCATGGGTATTGGGTAATATTTATTACTACATCCATATATATATGTCTATAATCATACTGGTTGCATAGCGTGAGCAGTGTCTGTGTCCTGCAATGGTCTTTGTGGGTGGCTGAATGTCTTCTGACGGTCTGATGTGCATCTCTCTTCCAGTCGGCACTCCTACCACTAACCACGGCCAAGCAGACCAGGCATCGGACCCCCGTGATGCACGTGTGCTGGCCGACCTGGAGGACTGTCTCCGAAAGATTCTTCCGTTCTTTCGGGACATAAGCGAGAACCCTGAGGTGAAATCTTTAATCACAATGTACACAGTCTGAAAGAACCTTTTTGATTTATTTATATTTGTTTTTTAAATGAGTATACACATGCAGATATCATTTCATTTGTCTGTTTTAAAGTATAGGGATCAAATGAAGTCATCTACAGTTTCCACCCACTGAACACCAGCACAGGAGGTATCAGTTCGTTCTTGTCCTGCTCTTCACACAGGTGCCTTCTGAGCATTGGCGTGTCATACGCAAAGCAGTGGAGACCGTGGCCAGGAAACAACCGATGTCTTGCCCGCTGAAAGTGATGGCCTCGATCGTCACTGTGGGGATCTTTGAGAGCGGCCGCGGTGTGCGGAAGCTGAGTGTCCGCTGCGCCAATCAGGTACGTCATCCACAACCTGGTCACACTGTGCACACCTGCCCACAGGACACAGATTGTGTTTGTTTGCTGGTACACAACACGGCTGCCACTATCGAAGACCAAACGGATCTGAGTCCTGAGGGATGGAGCCCGTGGGTCAGGCCTTTCCCCTAAAGAGCGAAGGATGCGCACATACAAAACACGGCCACCATCTTGGATAACCTGACCTGTTTTCTCCTGCAGACCGAGCTCTACAGGAGAGTGATTCTCTTCTATGGGTTCGTAACCCAGCGGATCCCCGAAGAACAACGGCGGGTATACCTGAGGTGCCACATCCTGCCCAAACTGCGCCCCTTCTTCACCTCCAGGGTAGGCAAGATATGTTTTAAATAAGAAAGAGTGTGATTGTCCACACCTGCCTGTTCATTGCCAGTGACGGCCGTCAGAGACTGAGATGCTGTATCTTCTCTTCCAGGACCTCACCATCAGGGCCAGTGTCTGTTTCAGTGTGAGCATCATGGCCCAGGCAATCAGGAGCGCTGAGGTGTTCTTCCCTCGCAAGGCGGAAGTGCTCAATGTGTTGATGGTCAGTGAGGTTTCCTTGAGTACTCAATTTGTATAGATGCTTTTCTGTACAAGTATGTTGTGTCTTCAGTGTCAGAAACCCGTTTTCTTCCCCCGCCCACAGAATTACATCAGGGAATGTCCCACGGTGGCTGCCAGTCCATTCTACTGCCAGCAGGTCCTGCACGCCTGCATCCGTCTGAGGTAACTCTCCCTTAGAGACGCACCCATCACTGCAGCCGTCCGGCTGTCAGCGCCACACATGGCTGAGATGTGTTTTGACTCTTGATGAGTCATTGTGGGTCAGGGTCTGATTCAGCTGAACCCACTGGAAACACCTCTGACTGTAAAAACACTCGATATGTGCTGTTGACAAATCAGCCCCACAGTAGCTGTGCATAGAGAGACCTGACCTGAATCACAGCGGCTCTTCCGTGATGAGTGTCTGATAGGTGGCATCAGCTCAGTGTTGTGGCTGAAGTGATCAATTTAAAGCAATGTGGATTTGATGTTTGTGCTCTTGTTTCCCCAGCCAAGAGGGACCCTTCTTCAGTGAGAAGCAGTCCCGTCTTGTGCGGCTGTGTGTCAGGGCAGTCCTGAGTCGCCCCAGCGAGGCCGACAGTGAGGCTTACTTCGAGGTAGGATCTGTGGAGCCTGTGGCCCACTGTCTTGACACGATGATTGGGGACCTGCTGGACAGTCCTCATGCACACTTCATCCTGTTCCACTCATTATATTAATCATTTAATACTGAAACATTTGCCACAGAAACAACAGAGCTGACAATGACTTTTGTGAATCGTCAATAATAAGTGTAATGTTGGTGAATGAACAGTACTATTCAATCATCTGTCCTGTATCTCCTGTGAGAAACATGGAGCAGAAATGGGAGTCCAGGGAAGAGAGATCAGCCACAGAGTTGTAACAAACGTTGAGATCAATATAGTGTTCAATTTAAAGACCTTCCTTAAACGTGTGTCACACAAATACTGTGCTGTCGTTGTATCTAACAGCTTGTATCTGTCTTGTGTAGGAGGTGTACTCAGGCGACACATCCGGCCTCTTTGCCCTGCTCACAGCCACGCTGGCTCAGGAAGTCTGCCTCGTAACACTGGAGGAGCTGCTGGAGGTCAGCCATTTCACCTCCCCTCACAGCAGAGTGACCGCCACGCTATCGGCTGTCCGAGAGACTGGACTCTTGTGTTCTGTGCACATTAAAATAGGACAACAATTGATACTGAACGAGCCCCTGTGTCTAGAGATGCCATTGCTTAGTGAGGGGCAGTGATGTTTAAAGACTGATATGGATGCTGTAGAAATTGTGACTCCTTCAGTGGCACTGCTGTGTTCCTACTTTCCAGTCATCGTTTGTGTCTCTCTGTCGCATAAACAGCCCTGACATTACAAGAACGTGAGACGAATCTGGTGAGATTTAAAAGGTGTGTTTATTCAGTTCTGCTTGTGTTCACTCCCTCTCTCTGGCATCACTCCCTCCTCAGCCCCTGCAGTCCGCCTGTTCCTCTCCGTGCGATGTGACAAAACTGACGGCCATGACACTGGTGAGCGCCGTCCTGGGCATCCACAGGATTGAGAGAGTCTACCGGGTGAGTCAGATTGAGCTTTTGTCAGTAAGTGGCACAGTGTGCTCGTGTTCACATGTTGATGCTGGGACACCAAACTGGTCTTGTAATTGATCTCCGGGTGGCTGTTCTTTCCAGCAGGGGTCAGGGATCATCCCGGTTGCCAGCCTGCTAGCCTCGCTCATCCCGAGATGCTGGGACCCCGAGCCCATGGTCGCTCAATAGGCTGTGAACAGCATCAAGATGACTCTGGACATGTGGCTCTATTATGAAGGTATCGGTTGCTATGAAGTGAGCAGCTCAGTGTGTGTGTGTCTGTGGGTTGGTTTATGTGGTTTACAAGGACATTTTTTTAGTTTACAAACTGGTAATTACAAGGTTATTATGCAAAAACGGTGGTTTATGAGGACATTGCCAATGTCCCCATAATTCAAAATGCTTAAAAAACATACAAAATGCAGAATGTTTTTTATGGGGGTTATGTTTAGGGTTAGGGTTAGGGTTAGGGGATAGAATCTATAGTTTGTACAGTATAAAAGTAATTATGTCTATGGAGAGTCCTCATAATGATAGCGGCACCAACATGTGTGTGTGTATGTGTGTGTGTGCGCGCCTGAGAGCATACAAAGCCTTGTCTGTTGGCTGAACCTTTTTTTCTTCTTTAAAGGTGGTCACATTGACAAGGAGAAGAAGCACTGCATAATCAGGTGGATTAAGGACGAGTCCTCAGGCTCGGACTCCTGTGTTGCTCTCGTCCAGGTGAGGTCTACGTCCAGCACTGCCATCTCCACAGCGGGACCACGGTCTTCCTCCCACAGAGCCCGGAGTCATGTGCTGAGGGGCGTCTGTGTCATACTTGTATTGTTGCCCAACACCAGGTGATATTGAGTCCTTTAGTCTTGCTTTCCCTCTCTCACACCTGGCCCACGGAGAGGGAGAGCAGAGGAGCCATGTCACCTCACAGGTTTAGGAGTGTCTACCGTGTCGATGCCCTAGGGCTGATTGTATGTCTGTGTTTCAGATCGTCAGCGACTGTCTCTGTCCCCGTCAGAAGCAGACTCTGGTTCAGGGTCTGCTTATTGGACTGCAGGACCCCCAGCCCAGCTCTGCCCAGGCCTGCTGTGCGTTTCTGTGCCAGCTCTTGAGCTCTCACCCCGATGAGCTCACCGGACTGGTGAGTTAGAGCGTCTGTTAACGTCTCTATAGCAAGTGTCTGGGCTTCTGGACAGGAAGCTCAGCTCCGGCCACCCTGTTAGGGAAGAAGAGATCTGTACGATTCATAATGTAAACCAATCGATGCTCAGTGTTAGAGGTCAGTCTGTTACCCAGAGAGAAGCGTGTGTGAAGTATAAAGTGTCCTGTGTTCGTGTCTCCAGGTCCCTCAGGTGCTCCAGGCATTTCTGGGCCTGTCCGGTGCGGAGGAAAGCGTGCGGCAGTGCGCGAAGGAGGGTGTCCTCCAGCTGGTGTTCCAGGACAGAGCCGTGGCCATCGAGTCCCTCATCAGCCACCTGCCCCCCGCTGACCAGTGAGCATTTAAAACATCTTCCTAACCATCCTGTGAAGAGCAGGGATACGATTCTCTAAAGGAGCAGACATGTTTGGAGTCCCACAGCTTGTCAAATGTTTTTAAATGCTTGTGTCCGATCTCCTCACGTGTGTCCACACAATGTCCACGTGCTGTTTGGATCATGAGCTCAATTCTGTCGAGTGTCTGCCTCTCTGCACTATTGAGAGTGAGAGGCGGTTGCTCACGGTGCAGATTGGCACACACTGAGTGTCTGCTTGTGTTTTCCAGCACCATTCGGTACCAACAGTGGTGCCAGGAGCTTTGGGGGGCCATCGGGGCCAGCAGCCTGGGCCCCTGGACGTTCAGGGCACTGGTGGAGAAGCTCCAGTTGGCGACAAGAAGTCAGGCCTTGGTGGTAAGTGTCCAGAAAGCCCCTCATGACAAGGACACGCACAGAGCTCTCCCTCTTGACTCTGACTCAATCTGTTGTCTTTGCCGTTGTCAGGCCTTTGCTGTACAGGACGTGGTGGCCGAGATCAGCCTGGAGGCGGTGACATTTGTCGAGATCTTCGCTGCCCTGCTGCCTCTCCTGGGTGCCGAAGATTCAGATGGAGGCTTCGCTGTCCAGGGGTAAGAGCGTGTGTGAGGAGCCAGGGGTCACCCTGAGCGTCGCACCAGAACAGAACCACACCCCGTGTCACGTGTCTCCCTTTATCTCTGCTGATGCTGTTCCTCCCTCTCTCCAGCTTCATCGTGGAGGCGCTGAAGGTCCTGCTGTCCAGAGCACAGCTGGGCGAGGTGGCTCTACAACAGGACTGGGGCCTGATCCGGGAACCAGGCCGGCAGCCTGAGGGGATCTTCCAGCTGACCAGGTAAGACGAGCCGGGCCCGAGCATTAGGCCCAGAGCAGATCCAAAAACTTTCCTCACAGGCGTTCCTTAATATGAGATTAATACGGCTGATAACTGGGCATACACACCCTCATAATCAACCCCCAGCAGGGAGACATTGATCTCTTGAGAAAAAAACTTGCAGAATCAGTGACTTGGCAGCAAAGCAGGTGTGTAAAGAATGGACTCTGATCCTTGTGCTGTTGATCCACAGGGGTCTGAAGATGCATGCCGCCCCCGTCCTGCCGGAGGTGGTGCGGCTTCTCTGGCAGAGATACGGCAGTGCAGACCGAGGCCAGAAGATCTGCATCGCTGACTTCTTCGCCGCAGTGAGTGTCACCGCCCGGGACCGTCATGTGATCCTGTCATGCGTGTGTCCAGTGAATGTCCCGCCGTCTCCAGAGTGTCTCCAGACTCACCCGTCTCTCTTCTCACCCTTTCACAGCTTCTGCGGCTGCCGTACCTGACCGACCACTGTGTGTTGACCGTGGTCAGGAACCTGACGCTGCAGATGTGCGAGGAGCCCCTGGAGGATGTCTGCCTTCTGGCCATGCAGGGCCTGAAGGCCGAGCCCACAGAGGTAAAGAGAAACGGCCCAGTGATGGCTCCTCTCTCTGGGGATCATATCTGTGTGCAAGAGTCTTTCATCCACCCATTGTGCTTCTAGGCTCATTCTTGTCATGTTGGTGTCCATGTGGCTTTGACTGGGTGTGTGGCGATCCCGCCTCAGTGCTGTGTTGACATCAATGCTATTAACGCACTCTTTCACTGTGCTCTTACATTGTCTCTGCTCAGATGCACAGATACGCCACGGAGCAGCTGAAGCTGCTGAGCGGCGCTCTGTCCCAGTGGGTCGTGGAAGGGAAGCCGGTCATCCTGAGGGCCGTCTCCAGTCTGGGCACCATCCTGCACTTCTGTGAGGATGACACGGCCGAGAGGATCATCCCCAAGCTATACCACATGGCCAAGGAGTGCCTGGAGCATGTAAGTGTTTGGAGTGATTCTCTGTCCTTTGTTTCCTCGGTTCCATTAGTGCAGAAGATGGTCTTTGTTCTTGGAGGAGATGGTTTATTTCTGACTGTCTGTTCACTGCTCTGTCTCCGAAACATCGTGGCTGTAATCTGCCTTGTGCTGGTTCAGCAGTTTAGCAGGCATGTGTGTCAGCTGCTTTCTTGAGGAGCAGAATGGGAATAAATAATTTTACTGTGTTTTAATCCAGGATAATAGTTTGTATATATGTGTACAATATAATTTTATCTTTGAGGATATATATGTTTTATTGTGTTTTCGAAAAAAAAAACTGTTTCACTGTTTATCTAACACATATATTTGACAGAAGCTCAAGCTTTGTAAAACAGAATGGAATATTTCCAGGATTGAACACTGCAGTCCTGGCACATACGGAAGAAGTGCCTATTTATAATATACACTCATGCGGCATCCTCAATTAAAGAAGAGGATGTATTACAGCATTTCCATCACTGGAGCGTATCGAATCCCGATCTTTCTGACGTTGAGATTGACAGGTCTGTGCTTGTGTTGCAGCCGGACTCGGAGATCCGCAGGGCCACTGTGCTGCTGCTGGGGCAGCTGGTGAAGGCGGCTTCTGTGAAAAGATCTCTCCAGAAGCAGTGCCACGGATCGCTGGCCGTGCTGCTGTTCCACCTGCTGGACCCGCGCCCGGCCGTCTCCCAGGTAAGTACACCGGGCCGTGGAAACCCAACGGCGGCTCAAAGTGGTCTTCCTCAAAGTGGTCTTCCTCAAAGTGTTAACCCTTTCCCTGCGGTCTGGCCTGTGCCTGAATGAACGGTGTGTTCTTGTGCTGTCCCCCCCAGGCTTGCCAGCAGACCCTACGGCAGTGCGCTCCGGTGCTGGGTTGCCCGCCTCTCACTGAGCTGATCGACGGGCACCTGAGCCTGGAGACCTTGGATTTCCCGTCATTCGTGAGGGACGTGGCCGCTGCACTGGTGAGTCACTGTGGGTTCCTGGTGGGGTTTTGCTCCTTGTGTGTGCTGAAGCATTCCCAGCCTCGCTGTCTGTACACTGCCTCTGGTATCTCCTGTTGAATCCGGTTATTGTCCCCGCAGCGAGCGTTGCTCCCCAGCGCGACGGCCGTGTATCGACGTTGTGCCCTGCGCCTCTCCGAGAGCAGCTTCCCTCAGCTTCGTGCCAGCGCCGCTATGTTCATCGGTAAGCCATACAGCTCGGTCCACAATGCTGTTGTTTCTATTGGTGAAATTAAGCATGTCCTGTGCCGCTGTCCCGCTGCGTCTCGCACGGCTTCACATGTGTTGTTTTTCCGTGTCAGGGGCCCTTCTCGAGAACATGGACAAGACCATCTGCGGCTTCTGCGCCTCGAGGAAGCTCAAAACAGGTACCAGAACGCCCGTGGCTTCGAGGGCCAAGTTCTCGCTTGCTGTGATGCCAGAAGTTTCCACACTTACATAACATGAGAGGATGACAATGAGGAACTTCATTTACAACAGAAACAATAATGATCTGTGTCTCCTGCTATCGGCCCAGTTGTGTGATGAAACAAAAGCTTCGATGGGCCAGTAAAATTAGTAGCCCTGGTGACCCTGCTGTGAGAAACTTCTGATTTGAGACCCTCTCATTTATCCGTGTTTCTCTCCTTCCAGCTCTCTCTGCCCTCCTGAAGGACTCTGATCCACGGGTCCAGAGGAAGGCAGCTGAAGTCCAGGCCGGCTTCCCCCAGCGCTGAGGCCTGGCGCTGGGGACACGGGGGCGCCTCCTGACCATCGAGGAGATGACTGTGCTTTAGACTGAGCTCCTTTGAAAGAGCGGCTCCATTTGCTGAAGAAGATTGTCTGATATAGCAGGGACTTTCTTCACCCCAGATTTTTGTCTGAATGATCGGCCTAGACTAAGGTGATGTGTTATCTGCTGTTAAAGTAACTGATTACATGTAACATATTGTTCAAGCACATTGTAGAGCAGGTGGTATAAAACGATACGTGGTCTGTAAACTGCGGTGGTTTGTCTCTGTCTTGCAGGCATCCTACTCTGCTCCCGTTGGTGGCAGAACTATTCAGCCCACTTCACCGGTGTGGAAGAGGAGTCACACGAGTTGATCTGTCCAGCTCTGTCTAGGCAGAGCTTCCTCTCTCAGATGACCGGGGCTGCGTCCATAACCTGTCGTTATGTTTCCAGTGGGAAGCGCTGCCCTGTGGAGGGGTTACTGTGGGACCAGAGCATCGCACCGGAGGGGGCAGTGAGCTGCTGAGGGAGTCTGCCCTGAGGTGTACCCGCTAGGGGGGCCTCGCTGAACCAGCTCTGGATAGAGGCCACAAGGGCCCCTTGTGGACGCATCTGGGCTGCCCAGGATCGAAGACCGCAGTCACGCTCTACTGGGAACAGTGATTCAACAACAGCACAGCGAGGGCCTGGGCAACAGGTCTGCTGGTACAGAAACAAACAGTGGGGCAGCAGGGAAACTGGTGTGTCACTCAGTTGCTGCGGCCTCCTGCCCCTTTAGCACGCTAAGAGCAGGGCCACAGACCCACTGTACAGGAGTCTACCCAGTGGGGTAACAGGGCAGCGCAAAGGCACTTTGCCGTTTCGCTGTTGGACTCGTGTTGCACAGTCTGTGTTTTCGTCTGGCTGCTCAAAGCAAGAGTGTCTCCCCCCCGAGTCGCTCCAGTTCATTGGTAACTCTGTGAGTATCTGTTGTTACTGTACTTCACTGGGCCGTGCTGTGCTGTCTGCGCCCCGGTGCTCCGGCTGTGTCTCGGCTGTGTCTCGGCTCAGGTTTAAAAGTGCCGCTGTGAACCTTATTGCTGGAGTCCTGCAGCCCAGGTTAACTGTTTCACCTCTGAGAATGAAGAGCGCTCGACATTTCATACTTTAACTTCGTTTTAATTGTAAAACAGCACACAGTATTGTGTTCTCATCATTGCTCTCAGTTCAAATCATCCCAGCGAGTCCCAGACGGGTTTCTGGCCGGCCTTGACAGTCGATTTGTTTCTCAGTCTCATGGCGCCGACCCTTTAACAGCCGAGATTGAGATCGCTGTCCCGTGTGAAATGCTCAAGTCGGGGACCAACAGTTTCTAAAAACTTTGATGTGTTTTCCAGCAACAGCGAGTTTCTGATATCTGTCAAACATCGATCACTGCGATGAGTGGCCATTCACTCTCTGCAGTGGATATCATCAGCGTCTTTAACACTCCAGGTAAAAGGGAAAATGTTACACAGAGATATTCACAAATGTATATACTGTGCTTTTACACAGCAACGTTGTATGTTTAACAGAATCAAAACACTTCCCAGCAATTGGAAGCAGGAGATGTCATCACAGAATGGTTTCGGCTTCCGCGGACAGAACAGGAGGAGAAAGATCAAGATCAAGATCAGTTATTATTATTATTATTTTATTATTATTATTATTATTATTATTATTATTATTATTATTATTATTTATAATTATTTATATTGTTATCGGGAGTCAATACTTTATTAATAATTAATAATAAAACAAATATCAGTCAAATGTTGCATTCTGTTTTCATTGATGGTGTTTTGTAATATTAAACAATTAGTTACAAAAATGATAAGGTTCTCCCAAAAACAGTAGATCCCTCTATCCATGGGGTACAACAGAAAGCAATAAGGGGTGGAAGTGTATAAAAACAAGGGCATCCACAAAAATGCATACATGACCTTTAGCCCGTGTGCTGAAGACAGATCTGGAGTCCAATCAGAGTGGATTCCGTGCGCACGGGAAACACAGTGAAACACAACAAGGAAGTGTTAAGCATGTTTCTCTCTGTTTTTCCAACTTGTCAAGGAAATACAAGGTTTATATTTCCCTTCTGGGACACACCCTCAAGGGCCTGTCATTTTACTAACAGTGTCTGATTGGTCATCCTAGTACCTACAGCAGCAATTTCATTGGCATTCTATAATAAGCCTTTCCATCTCATCAATATTATCAAGCATCATTACTCATGAATAATAATCATTAACCTGTAAATTGCCAGCTGCATTGGATGGTCATTTGCCGATATCAAAGATAGAATGTAAGTCATTCAAGTTGAATAAGTTGCAAGAGAGGAATGTAGGCTGCTGACTGTAGTGACTACGAGTCCTTTTGTATTCCCGTTGCAACTGCAGCTGTAGATCATGTGAAAGCATATGATATGATATACTTAGATTTTCAAAAAGCTTTTGATAAGGTTCCACACCAAAGACTGAACCTCAAATTGGAAGCTGTAGGCATTCAGGGTAATATAAGTAGATGGATTATGAACTGCTTGATGTATAGGAAACAGAGGGTGTTGATTAGAGGAGTTGCTTCTAACTGGAGTGAGGTTGTTAGTGGAGTTCCACAGGGACCAGTACTAGGGCCTTTGCTTTTTCTAATCTATATTAATGGGACACCAAATGAAGTCCGATCCATGGAGGCCCCACCTCGCAACTTACAGGACTTAAAGGATCTGCTGCTAACGTCTTGGTGCCAGATACCACAGCACACCTTCAGAGGTCTAGTGGAGTCCATGCCTCGACGGGTCAGGGCTGTTTTGGCTACAAAATGGGGACCTACACAATATTAGGCAGGTGGTCATAATAATAATAATAATAATAATAATAATAATAATAATAATAATTATTATTATTATTATTATTATTATTATTATTATTATTATTATTAATTTTATTTCTTGGCAGACGCCCTTATCCAGGGTGACTTACAACATAAGTGCAAAACAAAGTGCAAAAATACAGTTAAGTACAAGGCATCAATCATTACAAATTCAATTTAACTAAAACATAGTAATTCAAAATACAATTTACAGTTTACACAATTACACTAAGTGAGGTCCTACATGCTGGACGGTGAAAGCTAAGTGCTGTCAAGATGTAGGGTCACAGTCAAGGGCTACGTACGGGAAAGGGAGCAAGGAGGAAAGCAATCAAGAGCGCAAGAAGCATAATAAAACTGTGAAGTGCTATCTAGCAGGGATAAAATGACTAATATTACAAGTACTGTCGTAAAAGATGCATCTTGAGTAAGCGCCAGAATGAGGTCAAGGACTCTGCTGTTTTGACTTCAGTGGGCAGGTCGTTCCACCACTTAGGGGCCAGGGATGAGAAGGAGCGGCTCTGGAGGAAGGAGAGTGGAGAGGAGTTAGAGTTAGTCTTCTGGCACTGGAGGAGCGCAGTGGTCTGGAGGGGATGTATGGAGAGACGAGTGTCTGAAGGTAGCTTGGTGCAGTGTGGTTGAGACAGCGGTAGGTGAGGGTCAATGTCTTGAACTGAATGCGTGCCGGTATCAGGAGCCAGTGGAGGGAGCGGAGCAGTGGAGTAGCTTGTGTGAATCATGGCAGATTGGTGTATATTTGACATGATTAATGCACTGTGTTGGTGAGGAGACATGGTTGCAGTGCTCTGGCTGTGTGTCAGGCTGTGCTGTCATTTAAAGAATTCTCAAAATACAATTCAAGATATCTGAAATAGGACAGGAAGTCAATTTGAGATATCGTGAATTGACTTCTTGTGAAAATGCTGTATGTTTTGTATGAACTTCCTGTCTATTTTAAGATATCTGTAATAGAACAGGAAGTCAATTTGAGATATCTTGAAATGGAGTTAGTTTGAGATATCTGCAATTCAATTCAGGATATCTTGAATTGTATTTTGAGATATCTCTGAATTGTACATATGGCACTCTTCTGATGCTCTGAAATTGTCTTTTCTTAAATTTAACATTGAAGGAATTACTATTATCACTGATAATAGAATGCTGGATGCTTGTTCTAAGATCTTTAATCTAGTCAAAGTAAACAAAGGTAATTAATTTCATTTTGTTTTAGGAAACAAACACTAAGGATATTGTAATATGATTTTCTAGCCTTCTTTGACTGGATATGTGTTATAGTAAAATTAAATCTCAAATGATGAAATCTTGTCAGGGCTAGAGTGATTATAATCTTTAAATAATTACGTCATAATAATAAAATGCATGCAATACATGTATACGATTGTACAATCAGGAAAAACAGTTACCAAACTTTGTAAAGTGTGATCATCTATTGTTAAGCAGTCAACAAAATGTCTGAGTGTTTAATGGACGAAACAGCACATTGGGGATAGATTACTCTTGCCTGGAATCAAGCCAGGATGCAGGTGTGAAATTCTTAGCTTTTTGTAAAGGCAATGTAAAATTCCCTCTTATATTGCTGATGTGGGAAATGGGACACTGAACCAAAACAATACCCTCGGCTGTAACTATAGCAGTAGACGAAGTAACACGATAAGAGTCTCGTCAAGTAACACTTTGCCCTGCAGGAGCATGAAGGACTTCAAAGTCAATGTTGGGCCACCTCTATATGCCGTGATGCTTGTGATTTTGCAGCAGTCCTGTTTGTGCACATGTAGGTTTTACATGTAAGCTGTATTGAAATGAGCAACTATGGGGAACCACTTTACAATAATAATAAAAGGGTGAAGCTACCCATAAAATCTACAGTTACGGGCTATGGTTCTGCTGCTCTGTGGTGTTAGTCTCATCCAGGATGCAGGCCTTCAGCTAATGTGTTTGCCACTTCAGTACTATTCTTCCTTTGCTGACTCCCTTTAATGCATAAAGAAGACATTAGCAAAAACATTCATCAAGGAGGCTTGAAGAGGGGGGGGGACACAGATGCCTTCCTGTAGGAGACGTGTTTATGTGAGATCACTGGTGCTATTTAAGACCTGAATGAGTTGGATAAATCTCAACTATCGATCCACTGGAATCTCAAATGGCTCCAGCATTGGACCACGGCCAGGTCTGACGTGCATGATGGATTTTTTTCCTTTCACAGATAAAACACGGCTGTCTAAACTTTCTCCTCTACTTTAAATTCTTATTAGCACTATTGTAAGATTGTGTAGTGTGGCAGGGTCAGCAGTGTGGAGTACTGGGGGGCACTATTGTACCCTTGAGCAAGGTACTTTACCTAGATTGCTCCAGTAAAAACACAGCTGTATAAATGGGTTATTGTATGTAAAAATTAATGTGATATCAAGATGCCCTGGATAAGGGTGTCTGCTAAGAAATACCATCACAATAATAATATTGTAGTGAAGTGCCAGATTTGTAAAAGGAATTCCATTATACAGTTGGAGTCTTCTGTGAAAAGTCGTTTTCTCTTCCGTATGACCTTATGAGATTAAGTTCCCAGATCAAGGCAAAGCTTTAACCCACCTGCTAATCAGAAATGACAGACCGAAAGCAATACCTTCTGTAATGGAGTTGGAATTTGGAATTGCTGATGTTTGGTTTAAGCTATGATTACTGCTACAAGAAGGCCCCCCCACAATGTGCTGGCAGTGTGAAATGGATACACGACTACACCTGCTTATACATAATGAAAATAAGGCCTAAACCAAATCCAAACTTTGACCTGCCTGTGAATTGCAAATTATGTTTTGTTTCAAAAGTCATAGAAAGTGGATCAAATCTGCAGATGGAACTTCATAACTACGTTTTCTTTAGAAATACCGACGGCTGTAGTAAAGAATGGTGATGTCAATGCACGGCGTGGGAAGATAAAAGGACAATAGGGCTTTCCAGTGAGATAGTGATACACCAGTATGCCTCATTAAACTGACAGATTCTACATCATGCAAAGCAGGCTTAGGAAATGCATGCTTACACACAGAGGAAATTTGGGTCACATTCAGATTACTATTTATGGCTTGGCAGATGAATCCATGCCTTTGGAAAACATTCATGCATACGTTTTCGGGTTCTTGCAAGACTTGCCAGAAATGTGAGTTAAATATGTGACAGAAGTACAGAATATAATGATCCAGTGCAATCTTTATACACCTTAGACTCTGCACACCTTACATTTGGGAATGACTTACAGATGTGTAATTGACTCCTCTTGGTTGTGGTCTTGGCATACACACTTTCAAAATTTTGAAATTCAGTGAGTTCATTTCGTAAACTTGTCTTATCCTCTGTGGTTCCATGTACTGTTGTTATTTTCCTCAAGAATGATACTACTTTAATGAAACCCAAACAAACCCAGAAGCTAGATTATGATATATTTGTTGTGATGTTAGTATTGCTATAGTCCTCAAAACCTTTTCAGCTGTAGGTTAGGTCAGTAATCTTCATGGTTCAATATCATTTAAAGCCACTTGGTAGAAAAAGCTGGGTGAACTGTGTGTGAACTATTTTATCCTCCTTAAAGCTATCTGCAGAGAAGAATAGGATAAGACACACTGGTTTCTGATTACAAATTCTAGGACAAGTAGTATCAGAAATATTTTTAGTGAACAGTGTTAATGCTGCAATAATACTTTTTTATTTTAATTTTGTTTTCTTGAATATTGTCGGTCCACACTTTGTATTTTCCTGGAATGCTAATTACGTATGTGTACAGGAGCACAAGCTTATAGTCCTGCCATGGTGGAATTGTGTTCTTTACTCTACATTTAGTCTGACCCAAATTCAAATGTCAATAAATTAACTTTGTGGCTGAAGGTAAGTTGTATATGAGTTGTTTTTTTTTAACTAAATTTTGTGTCTCAGTTTGCCCAGTGGCATCAACAAAAGTCTTCCAGATGTCAGCAGGCTTTGTTACCCTGCAGCTTTTGGATTGTAACAGATTTGACACTGCAAAACAACAATGACATTGATTGAAAGAAAATCAATGAGTGCTTTGGCTTCGAAGTATGAAATTGCATTAGTTAACTGGTCAAAAATCCAAATATTTTACTGCAGAAACATGGCTGCTACACCTGCAAAGAGCACTGAGTATGAATTGGAGGGCATTTGGGAATATATGCACATACAGTGAGGGAAAAAAGTATTTGATCCCCTGCTGATTTTGTACGTTTGCCCACTGACAAAGAAATGATCAGTCTATAATTTTAATGGTAGGTGTATTTTAACAGTGAGAGACAGAATAATAACACAAAAAATCCAGAAAAATGCATTTCAAAAAAGTTATAAATTTATTTGCATGTTAATGAGGGAAATAAGTATTTGATCCCCTATCAATCAGCAAGATTTCTGGCTCCCAGGTGTCTTTTATACAGGTAACGAGCTGAGATTAGGAGCACTCTCTTAAAGGGAGTGCTCCTAATCTCAGCTCGTTACCTGTATAAAAGACACCTGTCCACAGAAGCAATCAATCAATCAGATTCCAAACTCTCCACCATGGCCAAGACCAAAGAGCTGTCCAAGGATGTCAGGGACAAGATTGTAGACCTACACAAGGCTGGAATGGGCTACAAGACCATCGCCAAGCAGCTTGGTGAGAAGGTGACAACAGTTGGTGCGATTATTCGCAAATGGAAGAAACACAAAATAACTGTCAGTCTCCCTCGGTCTGGGGCTCCATGCAAGATCTCGCCTCGTGGAGTTTCAATGATCATGAGAATGGTGAGGAATCAGCCCAGAACTACACGGGAGGATCTTGTTAATGATGAAGGCAGCTGGGACCATAGTCACCAAGAAAACAATTGGTAACACACTACGCCGTGAAGGACTGAAATCCTGCAGTGCCCGCAAGGCCCCCCTGCTCAAGAAAGCACATGTACAGGCCCGTCTGAAGTTTGCCAATGAACATCTGAATGATTCAGAGGAGAACTGGGTGAAAGTGTTGTGGTCAGATGAGACCAAAATCGAGCTCTTTGGCATCAATTCAACTCGCCGTGTTTGGAGGAGGAGGAATGCTGCCTATGACCCCAAGAATACCATCCCCACCATGTACCGTCAAATCTTGGGTGAGAACCTCCTTCCCTCAGCCAGGGCATTGAAAATGGGTCGTGGATGGGTATTCCAGCATGACAATGACCCAAAACACACAGCCATGGCAACAAAGGAGTGGCTCAAGAAGAAGCACATTAAGGTCCTGGAGTGGCCTAGCCAGTCTCCAGACCTTAATCCCATAGAAAATCTGTGGAGGGAGCTGAAGGTTCGAGTTGCCAAACGTCAACCTCGAAACCTTAATGACTTGGAGAGGATCTGCAAAGAGGAGTGGGACAAAATCCCTCCTGAGATGTGTGCAAACCTGGTGGCCAACTACAAGAAACGTCTGACCTCTGTGATTGCCAACAAGGGTTTTGCCACCAAGTACTAAGTCAAAGGGGTCAAATACTTATTTCACTCATTAACATGCAAATCAATTTATAACTTTTTTGAAATGCGTTTTTCTGGATTTTGTTGTTGTTATTCTGTCTCTCACTGTTAAAATACACCTACCATTAAAATTATAGACTGATCATTTCTTTGTCAGTGGGCAAACGTACAAAATCAGCAGGGGATCAAATACTTTTTTCCCTCACTGTATAGGGTTTACTCACTTCATTTGCGCGGTGTGATAGCTGAACATCGCACATCGCATTTTTAAAAAAATAAAATCTGTGTTTATAAGCTTATTCATGTCTGTACCACAGGAAGACAGTGCAGTTTTTATGCTTGTCAAAATCATTTTTCTGTCAAGCAGTGTGTGCGCCCAGAGCCATTATTGGTCCACTTGTATCTAATAGAATACAGATTCAGTTTGATCCACTCTTCATGTGATATATAGAAACCTGAACATCAAGGCTGTCAAAACAAACTGATGAGTTAATTTAAATCAAATTTGTCACTTGTTACATGAATTACCTTGGACACTAAAACAAAGTGGTTCCATCAACAGTGTACGCTAGCCACAGAAAGACCTGACCATGTAATAACCTCCCCACAAGTGTGTCATACGGGAAAATGTGACATATGGGACAAAAGTGTTGTGCGTGACGAGAGTGTTTTAAGGAACAAAACTGTTGTAAAGGACAGATGTGTCCTACAAGACAAAGGTGGCATACAAGATGAGAGTGTTGCTAAAGTTTCAAATTATAAATTGTTTTTTGTATGGGACAAAAGTATTGTATGAAACAAAGCTAAGTGTGCAGGCTTGTCTTTGACCCACAATATTCCCACTTATTATTTTACACCAACAGCATTGTTTGAAAGGAACAAATATATACAATTTTAAAATCAACTATTATTTATTAAAATAAAATAAACCCTTGGAATTCCATGGAGTTCAAATGCAAAGTCTATAATTATAAAGTCCGTATCAGCAATATGACATTCTGACCCCACCCTTTTTACCATTCATATATAAGGGTGTGTTTTTAAAGATGCTCAGTACACATAAATAATCAACATAATCATCATCATTAATCATAATAACAATAATACAAAAAATAGTACTTAATTACAAGTAGTAGTAGCTGTAATTTCCCATTACCCTGTTATTGATCTTATAACAAGTGGAGCAAACACAGCTCACAGTGTAGCTACAGGCTGTGACACAACATGGTACCCCCATACAAAGCCATCATTAGCAGCCACTGGTGCAGCTGGCACTGAGCGATCTCACACATGTTCACTGCTATAGACAGCTGCTCACTCAGGATGTTAACCCTGTTGCCATGCAAGATTAAGATTTAGGAAATTGCCATGTTAACAATGAACCCATAGTAGATATTCAAAATCTTCACTGGAACCCACTTCTTACCGAATCAGATAAAACAGGTGAACTAACTTGAATTTGATATTTATATATATATATAAATATATTATATTCACTTTTACAAATGTTATATATATATATATATATATAACATTTGTAAAAGTGAATATAATGAGGTGAGTGTCTGAAACTGTCCAGTTCAAAGATTCTCCATTTTTGGTTTAGTATTAAAAATAATACTTTATTACAGATAAGAACATAAGAAAATAAGAAAGTTTACAAACTCGTTTGGTGCCCATTAATAACTGAGTGATCCAAGGATCCTATCCAGTCTATTTTTAAATGTTCCCAAATTTTCAGCTTCAGCCACATCGCTGGGGAGTTTGTTCAGATTGTGACGACTCTCTGTGTGAAGAAGTGTCTCCTGTGTTCTGTCTTGAATGCCTTGAAGCCCAATTTCCATTTGTGTCCCGGGTCCGTGTGTCCCTGCTGATCTGGAAAAGCTCCTCTGGTTTGATGTGGTTGATGCCTTTCATGATTTGAAGACTTGAATCAAGTCCCCACGTAGTCTCCTCTGTTCCAGGGTGAAAAGGTTCAGTTCCCTCAATGTGGATGTGAAACCCCAAATCCACAATCTGAATACAGGTTTTGTAGTATGTATTATATGTAGATCCTTGACAAGCTCTTAAGTCTATGAATCACACTGATCTCATATGCAATCTCTGTAACATCTGATTAACTGAACAAGCATATTACTTTCTAAATCCTTTTGTTGCAAGGATAAACATCAACACACACAATACTGCAAGAAATGCCCTAAATCTTACAAATAGATCAACAATGAAGCCAAATGTCCTTGTGTCAATCTGTCTGGTAGAGCCTACTGACCAGACAGGGAATCCTCACCGGCAATCTGTATTAAATGTGTAGGTATCCTCTTTAACCTATTACTCTTTAGTGCTCTTAAAACTAAGCAACATGTGTGGTACAGTATATGATACTCAAAATAAAGTAGAATCCTGTCCTTCAGTTGGACATTCCGTGGACTGAATTACAAATTCTTCATGAACTTGTTGCCTACAATGTTGAATCTGTTTCACATTGCACTGAAACAATATGGATTTCCATTCAATTGAGCTTCAGATATTATCGACAATTTACACCAAACTGAGTAGTGATTCACATGGTCTTCGAAAGGCTGGTGTCACAAAATATTATTTAAGAATATATATTTCTTACATCTTATTCTACTATGTGCCTTGCAAAAGCATTCAGACACACGTTGCTGCTTTGAAGCTTGCAGTCATGACACTTTCAAGTAGGAATGAATGTGTTACATACACAACCTACTGCACACTTAAAGCAAAACCAATAAGAAAGAAGTAAATAGATAATTAATATGATATTAAAATGGAAAAGTCATGATTGCATAAGTATTCAAACCCTTTGGTGTAGCAAAACTAAATTAATTCAGGTGCACAAAATAACCCTAACAATATGTGGCTTTGTTAGGGTTATTTTGTGCTCCTGAATCAATTTAGGTTTTTGTCTCCATCTGTGTGCAATAATAGTTGTTCTCATGATTTCAGAATAAAGGCACCTGTCTCTGTGAGGTTCCTCGGTCAGGTTATGAATTTCAATCAAAGACAACCATGAAGACCAAGGAGCTTTCAGAGCAAGTCAGTGATAAAATCATTGAAAAGCACAGGTCAGGAGAAGGGTACACAAAATATCAAAGTCTCTGAATATCCCTGTGAGTGCAGTAAACTCAATCATCAATAAATGGAAAGTGCATTTTACCACCCAGACACTGCCTAGATCAGCCCGGCCCTCTAAACCACTCAGCCGGGCAAGGAGGAAACTGGTGAGGGCTGCCACTGTGAGGCCAACGACAACTTTGAAAGAGCTATAGAGTTCAGTGGCTGAAATGTGAGAAAATGTGCATCACTCAACAATATCCAGAATACCTCACAAAACTTGCCTGTACGGCATGGAGGCAAGAAGGAAGCCATTGCTAAAAATACATAATCTCAAAGCCTGCATGGAGATTGCAACAAAGCACCTGAGAGATCCTACAAAAATTACGAGACCAAATTGGAACTTTTTGGTTTAAATGCCAAGCATTATGTTTGGCATCATGCTATTTGGATGCTTCTCCTCAGTGGGGACCGGAAAGCATGTTAGGATTGAAGGAAAAATGGATGGAGCAAAATACAGACAAATACTAGAGAAAATACTGTTTCAGTCTGATACTTAAAAATGGAGCAAATATTTTCCTTTCCTAAAAATTCAACAATTCAGTCCTATGAAGAATCTGTGGAAGTACTTTACTGCTACTACCCAAGCAACTTGAGACAGCTTGGTAGAGACTTACCCAAAAAGACTTGCAGCTGTAATTGCTGCCAAAGGTGCTTCCTTCAAATCAATATTTGTTGGGTCTGAATACTTAAGCAATCAACATATTTCTGTTTTTTCTCTTCCGTTTTAGCTGCCTTTTTTGTATTTACTGATTTTTGATCACCACTCAACCCCACAAGAAAGCATATATGCACAGCACAACATCAGTGGGACACAGACAAATGTTAGAAAACAAAATGTGAAAAAATCTAAGAGAAATCCTGAGACGTGAGTTGTGATCGACTGATCCTCCGAATCAAATCTTCCATTCAGGCCGTAATTAATCAAACTGGGAATCACAAAGGGCTCTTTTATCATGTCAATACCATGTGGTTCTCATTCATAGTGGGAGAATGTGGTACTCTCTGCTGTGGACTTTCCTCTTCAGATTTTCGCAAAAACCTGAGGGGGTGCGGCAGTACCAGGGCGTGCTGTACAGTTGATCCCAGGAGCATGCAGAGTTTAATTGATTTTCCTGCTTCTCCTCTTGTCCCATGGAAGCACTTCCATCTAACTCACGGCTGCCATCTGCTCTATTTCTGTGTAACCTTCTTGGGACTCTGTAAAGCTAAAAATAGGATATCCCAGGAATGACACTGAAGGTTACCTGAATAGGTTTTTCTTCTATGGTTCTAATATTCAACAAGATCCTTTGCATTATCTTATGAAAATAAGATATTGCACATCTTATTGCACATTATTTATTTTTTTTAAACTCATTTGTTTCATGTGACTGGAAAACACATTTCAATTGTGAGTATTTATATATACAGCTCTGAATGATGACAAAGTTCATAGTGAAAAATTGCTGAATAAATTATACAGTGCTAATGCTTAGAAATTATTACATTTCCAGTCATTTTATAAAAGGAAGGCTATTTTGCATTTTATTACTGATATTTATTATTAGGCAATGCTACTCAAAGTTAAAGTTTAAGGCTGAATATGGGCATGAATATGATAAATATGTATTTTGTGAAAAATGTATGCACTTTGTAACAATGAAAAAAACCAAACAGAATACAGTTCTTTAAATGGCAACTTGGCAGATGCTCTCCTGACTTGCACATCTCCACCCTGTGACCTCAAGCCATGAAATTAACTGATGTAATGTCTCTGAATACCAAAAAACTGGCTTTTAAAAATAAATAATGTGGGAGCAAACCAGCTCCTGGAATATAAAAACTAAAACCACACCCGCCGTCTCGGGAAAAATAGAAAGAAGGAATATTTGTCTTTTTTGTTTGGTACTAATGTAAAAGGACATCAGTAAACATGATATATGTCATAACTTGCCCTTTCCTGTATGAAACAGACAAGAGAAAGTGCCATGGCAATGAATCTGTACCTGACCTTTCGAATATATTCCCAGAGCCATTGTGTTATGTCCTTCCAACAGGAGGGTAATGGACTGATTGATCGGCCATGAGGCTTCCAGTAATGTTCAATATGAGCCACAGCTCAACCAGTCCGTTCAAGTGCCATTTACATTTGTATTTCTGTCTGAGGAATTGAGATGCCCACATTGATTTTTTTAGTTTGTTTTTAAGACCGCAAAGACATTTATTGTAAATATAAATCACTGGATCCCTCCTGCTTCACTTACAAATTATAGCAAAACCAACAACAAAATGTACCCCCACCTCTATAGTGTATAGCAGATTATGAAATACATTGATTGGTGATGCACCTACAGAAGATAATCTGAAAATGTACAAGTTTAATTTATAATGTCCATATATTCTTGAAGGAAGTGTAAAATATTGTGCAAGAAATAACACCACCCTTAATCATATGATAGAAATTTCACTAATCTAAATAGTTTTAATCTGGAAAGCATTACCATTATCCCTAGTAAAATAAAATGTACCACACACCTGTATGAGTGAGTTAGTGTCATAAACAGTATGCTATAATTAGATTTTAGAAATTTCCCTGTGTTCTAATTAGCAATAAATGCCAAAGTGGACCCCTTTCCTTTAATGAAAATATGATATAGTCTAATTTTATAATCTGCAAATAACTTCATTAGTTTTGAGAGTAATCTTTTTAATGGTAACTTTAAAAAAAGTGCTGATCTGCACACCCTACAGAGGCCACACAAAGTCATTAACGAATTGCTTTCCTATCAGATTAATTTAATAGGATTTAATATATCCCTTTGATAAATTAATCTGAATAGGAAATCTGTTTAATACTTTTCTAATGGTTTTAAATTAAACTAAGATTTTTAAATGCTCCACAGGAGAACTATAAAATTAAAGTAAATATGCAAATCTGACCTTACTTATTCTTAATTTATCAATTGGGTTTTACGGTTTGCATTTTGATAAGTCTTTACAAGAACAAATAAGACATGCAAAATATTTACAATAATGGGCTTTGTGCTTCTTTTAACAAGTTATTCTGTAAATGAGAATGTATAATGTGTAGAGTACATATATAGTATGTGCTATCAGACCCCTCTTGGATTCGAATCATTTGGTACATCTCTGAGCATTTAATTTGCATAGTCTCAACAGAATGACAAACCTGCTACATTAAATGACCCGTTCCCCTGATGGCGGGGGTTTGAAAGCCCTACCTAGTCTCGATGGAAAGATGTCATCACAACAGTCTAATTTCACAAACTGTGAGCCCTGTTGCATATGCATTAGTCTCATTAAAAAATAAATTTTGCATAATATGTAAATATAGAGAAGGCACATGCAGATCCATTAACAAATACCAATTGCCAATTTTGTTTAAAAAATAATGGGAAGAGTGCATTAACCCCCAAAAAACTGGTAGTTTTACATTAAAAAATAATAATAATAAAACAAAAATGTATTATTAAATATTTTAGAAAAATGCCATGTTTAATAAAATGCTCTCTCATAACCTTTGTGATATACAGGTTTCTTTTGGAGGGTGGGTCAATGTTTGATTTAGTCCTGCCCATGATTACTGCAAGGTAAAATCTAAAAGAAACATTATTGCAAGTGAAGTGGTAGGTCGGTACCTGAGGAGTTTATTAATTCAGATGCATCAGATCGTAGTGGGAGTTTGAATGAATCTGCTCTGTCTTGACAGCGTGACTTGTTAAATGGCGATGTCATCTAGGCTTTGATATGAGCAGACCTCTGATTACCATAGTTTGTGCTCTGTATGTTTATTAGTATGTAGTGTCTCCCTGTGTGCAGCTGCTGTTGTCAGCCTGCTGCTACCTACTAATACAGTCACTCTAAGTGTGTGCGAGGTTAAAGTCATGGATAAATCATAACCATACTGTCTTCTAAATGCTTTTCTAATGAAGCTTTTTACCCAAATACACACACACAACAAATGTAATTCAGTGTGTCCTCAATAATGTTTTGTAAACAGTTTAGATCTCATTACTCAAAATGAATGTGTGGATTACTATATATTTTGATATTGTGGTGACTTTGGATATTGTTTGTACTGTTGATGGGTGGACAGTTGTCTGTTCATATTAATGTATCTCTGGTCTAAATTAACAGGATGCTGTCATAATCAATAGAGAGTAAGTCATAGCTATGAATGAAAGACAACTTTACAACCAAATATTGGGCAATTGTATGTTGCCAACTGTAGTGTCCCTTTCCCTGCCACTCAGTATCTTTGCCTTGAACCACTTGAAACCTTTGTAAGCCATGCACCAGAAATGATAACTATCTTTGTGTTGTTGAATTACATTGACAGCACTTTGCCATTGTTGAGTGAGATAACTGACATATTCTATATTACATATTATAGAACATACATGTATTTATTAACTCTATAGATGTATTTGTCTTAAACACATTCTGATATATATTATCTTGTTAGTCTTCAAACCTGCAGAGAAATATTTAGTATTAGAGAAACTGCACATTGTCCCATTTTGAGTAAACGGAATAGTTTGACCTTCTCTCTACCAGTCCCTGCCATCTGGAAATATAAGGGCTTTGTTAGTTTTCCCCACATATTAGTTATCGGTCTATCTAACAATTTCTCTCCAGTTTCTGTGGGGGAACTAATTAGGCTGGTCTTTTGTTGGATTCCCGCCAAATGAAGAATAAAGAAGACTTCTATCATCCCAGATAAGAGCTGGAGTGCAGGAATGGAAACCTACTCATTAATTCATGAAACATGTACATTAGTGTAGCTGTAATAATCTAATTAATAAATCGTGAAGCACAGCTATATTGTTAACGAGCTGTCAAGATCTTTTGAGCCTATTTGAATCAGCTCTTGACCATTTCTTCTATTTCCATAGCCATCTCTCCCTCTCCTGGTTGTCCAATACATACTCTGGTTAGACCAATACTGCCTTGATGTAACAGGCTTTCATCACAAAATAGTTCAAGCCTCTTAGTCACATTCAGTGTTTCTGCATATTCCCAGTGATAGTGCCCTAATTCCTCCTTGCGATCATCCACACAATCCCTCCAAAGCAATAGGTTACTGTAGCAAAGAATGATGAAAAGTCAATTCCTCAGAAGGGTGATACTCAACTTATGCAAATGTCTCATGTCTGAGGAAGAATGCCTTTTAAAAACAGATATTCTTTTGACATGGAAGAAAAAAGCTCTCATTTGTGAGATGTCTGAAGATAAGCATTAACACACACCTATATTTTGTATCTATATCTATATCTCCATCTCTATATCTATTAGGATTATTAAGACAAGTGTAATGCAATATAATAATGTAATTATTTAAGAATAGATTTATTTAATTCATATTTTGAATTAAAAGCTACAAGAACAAACAGAATTGCTCATATTTTAGGAAAAATAAAGCTGCTGTAACATGAGATACGCATTATGTTGCAGAAGTCATTATATTAAAAAATATAAGGGATACAGTATTAGCTATCAGCTTGAACTGTTTACATCCTGTACATCATGCAGAGCTTTCCAGATGTTAAGCACTCTTAAGTTCTTGAGAGCTGCAGTGTGTTTTCAAGGTAAGTGACAAGATATGGGCCTTGGTTTATAAAATTGTTAAGAACGTAAGAACATAAGAAAGTTTACAATCGAGAGGCCATTCGACCCATCATGCTCGTTTGGTGTCCATTATTAACTAAGTGATCCAAGGATCCTATCCAGTCTATTTTTAAATGTTCCCAAATTTTCAGCTTCTGCCACATCACTGGGGAGTTTGTTCTAGATTGTGACGACTCTCTGTGTGAAGAAGCGTCTCCTGTTTTCTGTCTTGAATGCCTTTCCATTTGTGTCCCCGGGTGCGTGTGTCCCTGCTGATCTGGAAAAGCTCCTCTGGTTTGATGTGGTCCATGCCTTTCATGATTTTGAAGACTTGGATCAAGTCCCCACGTAGTCTCCTCTGTTCCAGGGTGAGAAGGTTCAGTTCCTCAGTCTCTCAGTAGGACATTCCCTTCAGACCTGGAATAAGTCTGGTTGCTCTCCTCTGAACTGCCTCTAGAGCAGCGATATCTTTCTTGAAGTGTGGAGCCCAGAACTGCACACAGTATCCAGATGAGCTCTAACTAGTGCATTGTACAGTCTGAACATCACTGCCCTTGTTCTCAATTCTACACTTTTAACAATATACCCTAGCATTCTGTTTGGCTTTTTTATTGCTTCCCCACATTGTTTGGATGGAGAAAGTGAGGAGTCCACGTAGACTCCTAGGTCTTTCTCATGCGTTACTTCATGTTTTGTATCAGGGGAATAGGAGTTAAGGCTAAAACATCATATTAAAACCTAGATGGCTTTATAATGGTTTTTCCATCATTCTTTTTTATTTTTAATCACTAAAAAAAAATAGCCCTGCAGACCCGTAAATGTGATCCCAATCCAAAGCACAGTTGTATACGGTTATATAAAACGGGACTTTGGCTGGTGAAATTGTTGTATTTTGTTTCAGACCATGCTAGACAGCAGAGACATCCATCAGTAAAGACCATTCCCTTGTTGGAGACATTGAACTGATGTGAAGGCAATGGAAATAGAACACACTTAATGGCACTTTAAAACATTTCCATGCACGTATAGACATTCATAAGTAAGCTAGACCACACACCATGCTATTTCCGTAACATTTGAAATCATGAAGAGACCTCTGATAAACCCATTCTGCACTAAACAGTGGCTGCTTTCAATATTTATAAGATCTCAAGGCTGGTATTATTGAATTTTAACAATACAGCTGATGTAGCTGAACGGTTTGTGAATATTGTATTTAATCTGAGAAAAGGAGGAAATCTGAAAATGAGGAGGATTAAAAAATCATTAGCCTTTGTTTTTCAGAAAGAATAAGGACTCGACACAAGGGAAACTGCAAACTGAAAATAATACTTCAAGCTCAATAATATTTTACAATATTATACCACAGTTGGGAAGAAAACAGTTCCTAAAAGACATGTTTTAATGTGCATCTAAAATTCTTCTTTCTGACACATTGATGAATTGTTTATTGTAGCCTCAGGTCAGCTGCCATAATGTATACTTTTCTATTCAGGTCCCATTTTAATATTACCTTCAAATTCATGTTTTTATTATCTGTGAAAAGACCCTTTATATCTTGGCATTAAGTTTGTTGACTCACCCATATTGCATACAAAGTTTGAGGGTAAATCAATACCCCAAGAACCGCAGAGCATCTAAGACTGTTTTTTTAGCATACATAAAATCATGTCACAAGCGATGACTGACATTTTATCTTCACCCACTGATAAGAAGGAAGGAGTGGAAAATTGAGGCAAAATCTGCACCCTACTACCCATTCCCTATCTAATGAAAAATACATCACAACTGCAAAATGATCTGGAATGACAGATCGCCTTAGAGTTGCCATTTCATGTGCTGGTACCCTGCTGTGAAGTTTTGGAATATTTCTCCCTATAAAGTCTGTTTCAAGCTCAGCTCTGTTCGATTCAGTCTATGCATCTATTATAAAGCGAACAAAAATCTGCATTGCTCCAATTTGATTGACTAAACAAACATTTTGAGCACTCCTGTCTACATAACTCTGCAAAGGGGGAGCCCACTAAGACACAGAGGCACAAAAATGGTAGGAATTTGTCATGGGGAATAAATGAAAATGAATACATCTAAGCATATTTCTTCCCATTTGAACATAAGCAAGATAAGCAGGTGTGTTGTAAATACATTTTTGATTTATTACCAGATGACCATAGTCTTACATAGGCTTTTCTAAAACAACATCCATTACATTTTTACTATCCCCATATGACTGTTTAAAAAAAAAAAAAAAAAAAAAAAAAAAAAGTAAAAACAAGAAAAAGAAAAAAAACTTATTCATAACAACTGTACAAAGACAGTCAATTTGTTACAATCATTTATTTTAAAAAAATTTTTTTTCCTTTTGAATTGATGCAAATTAAGTAACAATAGAATTACCATACAGAATGAACCTCACAACATTTTTACAGTGGTAATTATTCAGTGACTCACATTACGAGTGATAGTGGAGTACAGTAGCCTTATATACATGCACTAAAGTGCTAGGATCCAAAAGGCATGCAAATCAAGTATTACACAATTGTGCACAGTTGTCTTCCAAATACGAATCAAATTCATCACAGTTGTCATTTTTTATTAAATGATTTTAATGCATCCCTTTTAAGAACAGAACACACAATAAAGCAAATATATCATCTTGCTTTGACATCATATTTATCTGCTTCAGCTGATATGAAGCAGTGGTTTTGTTTTTTCATTATGATTCCTATTGTTATTACTTTTTTGTTCAAGCTTTCTGAAGATAGGAATAAAAGTGAATGGCAAATGTATGCAAGACAATCATAAAAAAATATATTTACATGGAAAAGTATAAGAGTGCAAATGTAAGGTACCCCAAAACAAAAAAAACAAAACAAAAAGAATATTAAAAAATAAATAAATCAAAAAGGCAGTCCAGATAGAGAGACATTTGACTTTCATTGTAATTCTGCAAGTTTTCCTTTGACATCTGAAAAACAGACCTGATAAACCCATAAAAAAATATGATGGAGACTAAAATATATATATGTACTGTATATATACTGTATATATATTTTGTTTTTACAATCAAGAACCTAGATTTTTACAGGCACGTTTTATTGTTGTTGTTTTTAATCACATCCCATGTCTGTTGCTCCGTGTGGTTTCCCCCCATGACATTCATCGGGTTGCTGTTCTACACAGGTCCGTATACTACTGGAGTGTGTCAGTAGCACTTGCACAGGTAGCTGCTTTTGACGAGTGACGCTACGGCACAGAGTCAGAGTGACGAGGCTTCATGCAGGATTGTGCTCCTGACTGGGTTCTGCAGCTTCTAGCGGCTGCTGCGGCTCCTCGTGAGGAAAGCAGAACTTTCCTGGAGGTTGGGACCACTGAGGAGAGGAGGATGGGGAATGAGAAGCCCACCGGGAAGGCAGGCGCCGATTGGCTGGCCTGGCCGGTCTCAAGAAGCAGGATTCCAGAGGTGGAGCTACTGGAGAACGAGGCAGTTCCTTCACAAGACAAGAAACAATATTAGAACGAGGGTCCCCTTCAATATTTGGCTTCTAAAGAGATATTATATGAAAATCAATATTTTGTGGTTATTTGTTAGTTTACACTATATGAAATGTAACAAAAAAGATATTTCTTAATTATTATTTTAATTCCTTTCGATATGCAGGTAAAACACACAATTAGAATAAGGTTCTGTAAGTATAGAGAATATTAGTACCAACAAAGATCCCTGCAACGGATACGACTTTCTAACTTTCTTTGCACTGAGAACGTGAGTTTTGGACTTGGTCCCGAAGCAGTATTTAACAATATTGCGTCAGTCTTGTTACTCAAAACTAGAGTTGCTGTCAAGTACTTTGGCAAACTGTGATATTATAAGGGCTTCGATGAAAAGCCGGGGTTCAATGCGTTGAGTGCATGCCTGGCTTCCTTTCACTATCCCAGCTCCTGCTTTACAACACTGCTAAATAGGTCAGAGAAAATCTACTTTGAACTCTGTAATAAATTGGTTCTCAGACTAAAGTTTGCAATTAATGAACAATTAAAAGCGAAATGAAGGAGGAATTAGTAAGCGCTAATGAGCATTGTATTGTGTAATCAGTTGATATGCAGTCGATTCTGGATAGACGTTTCTCCAGGACTTCTCGCACTGCTCTGCTGAGGTAATCTGTGTTAATGAGTTCACAATGTTTACATACAAAAATAAACAATTGTGTTATTTCTATGTACTGTAAGGTTTTTGTATGTGTGTGCGCTAAAGGCCGTTTGCTTTAAGCAGGCCACTGTAGTGAATTTAGTACAAGTAACATTAAAAGAAGCCCTACAGACACAATATACTAGTTATTTTCAGCAAAGGCTTCTGATTTTTATATAATAAATCCAAACCAAGAAAAGTGATTTGGAATCCTATAATTTTGTCTAATGAAACTGTATGCTGTTCAGGTATTCCTTATCCAGTATGATGTTTTAAGGACCAAGAACAAGGCTTATAATCAGGGAGTTGTGCTGATGTGGGTTAATGCTCAGTGCCGTCTGGAGCTGGAGGTTATAATTAGTAAATTTATGCAGTCTCGGGTTGCATCTTAAATAAGGGAGAAATCTAATACTTCAACTATAATCTATGTCTTCTAAAGCTATACTTTAGGTATTCAGATGCCATGAAGTACAGGAACAAAGACATTTAGAAAGCATGGGAAAATGAAAGAAAAGAAGGAGGTTATAGTAGGTTAAACACACGAAGTCTGTGAATGTTAAAAAAACACAACACAACGACAACAACAACAACAACAACAACAACAACAACAAAATACTCCCAATGTCAGGCCTGTAAGTCTCACTCACAATGGTACTGACATACCAGAACATTTCTAAAATAGGGTCATATTTGATTCTATGTGATGACAAATACAGCAATTTTCTTTTACCTTGAAAAACAAAATATTAGCTTCAATAGTTTTCCCATTGTATGCACGGCTGAACTAACAAAAAGCTGCACAGAGATCTCTGTGCTACATCAAGTCATAACAATTGATTAAATCAGTGAATCCTGAAACTTAGTAAAACCCAATCATCCTTCTATACAGCTTAAACTAAAAATATAACTATTAGAACACTTAATTATTATAATAATAGTTGTGTTATAATACACATGCATGTATATTTGAGTGTAATGCAATAGCTGGGTGTATAACTGCACCAAAACAAAGGAAAAAAATATCAATGCCCTCATATAGAAATGTTCATACTGGAAATAAAAAATAAAGCAAAAAAAAAACTTTATTAACAGGCATCTAACGTGAATAACAATCAATTAGCATGAGGATTTTAGGGTTTCTGTTGTACAAAATTAGTTTTTCTGTTACAAAAGCAAACATTTTACATCAGACAAAATGGCAGCATGCAGCATGGTAACTGATTCTTTGCCTTAAAAGTCTGTTAATGTGTGCACACAGGGGCTTAGACACGAACAGAACATCAACCACATAATAATAAAAAAAAAAGAAAATCAGGAGAAGCAAGAAATATTTCTGTCTTCCTTCACAAAGAAATGACTAAATAAAGCGGAAAAGTGTTGTTAATGGGTCAAGGGTGTTAAAGGACATGGATGCAAAAATACAATGAAGAAAAAAAAGGTCACACTACAGTGTCAAACATAAGGCACAAAAGAGAACAATGAAACAGCAATCTGATAACCAATAAAGGTAAAGAGGCATCCTATAACTCAACCCTACCTAATGAAGGAAAGCCCAGAAGTCACACCCAACTATTGGTCTAGGCCAAAGCAGGAAATGAGATGTGATATCTGTGCTGGGATTTGCTCCCACTGATTTCTACATCTGAATTAAAGTGGGGCACAATGCATAAGCATGTAGCCTCGCTTCTGAAGCAACTGCTTACGTCTGAAGTGGTTGGCATAATAGGACTGTAACCAGACAAGTGGTTGCTATTTGTGGGATAAATCACACTCAAAATAGTTCTTAGTGTTCTAAATAACACACAATATAGGAAACGATTGCCTACGGACTGGGATATAATAATTGTTGCTCCATATTTAAATCTTTATTCAAGCCCAGTCTTGAATAGTTACCTAGGTTCACTTGTCTTGAACGCTCTGTATTATTCCGTTATTTGTTCTTAATTAAATGTGACATTGAAATGTAGCATGTATTCTTTCACATGTCATGTCCTTAGTAAATAGTTATGGCTTAGCTTCAAAGAGAGTAATCTTTTGGTATTATTATGAATCTACAGTATTTGAGCATTGTAATCCAACAGACTGTGCCTCTATTAATCAAAGGAGTATGCTTTATTGAAAATAAAGCATGGTCATATTGCATCGCTCCAAACTGTGAACATTTCACACATTTGTAATGGACTATTGGGACGAGCTCAAGGCAGATTCTATGGAAACGTTGGCAGCAAGTCTTGTTTTTTTTCCACATGATAAAGGTGCAAGTGTAATATTTGCATTGGAACACACATTCTGCCTCTCCAATGAACCCATCCTGCTTCTTGAATAGCTCAGTTAATTTTAGTACTTAATCTTATAACACTACGTGACAAAAAAAAAAAAAAAAAAAAAAATCGAATTGCTGTTGAAGGACCAGAGAAAGCATTCGTAATATTCCCTGCTTTACTTGAAAGGGCTTTATTTCCCAGACTTTGTATTTCTCTCTGCTCTACTCACAAGTTAAATTGACTTAATTATAAATTAAATTTAAATGTAAAATCTCTACTAGAGAAAGAATAAAAGAGTTAGTATAATTACCAAAGGCAAATTTGCACAGAAGAAAGCTGGTTCCATTTTAATCGGAGTGCAAAGTTTATAGCAAAGCCTGATCAAATGCTGGAAATATTTATTTTGACTGCAATTCAGTAAAATATATATTTGGTTTTAAAGTACTTGGGAGATGAATCATGGTCTGATGTTATCATTTCCAGAGGAAGATTGTTTTCAAAATGAAGCTTTTATTACAGATCTTGTCAAATCTCCATTTAAGGGCTTGACTGATCTAGCGCCAATATGAGGAGATTAGATACACTGTGCTCTATACATACAGTCTGAATACAATCTTCACATGCAGTGGGAGTGTGAGTGTGTACAACGAAAACACAAAAATGTATTAGTAGCCAAAGGATCACGATGGTCCGAAGGGCCTTCATGTATTCATACACATTTTGCTTTATTATTAGCATTAGTGTTGTTGGCTCTCACTGTCAGCTTCTTCTTATAAAGACCTGCGCTGCATGGCTTTTGTTTTCTCCCTGTACACATTCACTTGTCCCTCTGTATGTGCAATAGGGGAATCTTAGTAGGACGTCAGCGACATGGCACAGTGTACATTTTCATGAATGTTTGGGCACACAGAATCCATAGTGAGTTCAGAGAAGAGGAATAAAGGAACTTACAGCATTGAGACAAGCAGGGTTAGAGTCCCCAGGGAGCGGTTAGTAAGACAGTGTGATTCTGCATAGAACATACAGAAAAAAAAGGCCAGGTAGGTTGGAAAGGAACAAGAGAAGGTTATAGCGGGAACAAAATACATTACAGAGGGAGAAAAAAAGAGACTGAAGCCCTAGAAGGTAGAAAAAGGTTCTATATATGTGGAGCATATATGATGAGTACTAAAACTACAGGCATACTGAAATAAACAAGTTCATTAAAGACTCGGAGGCATCTTCATAGTGAAACCTGGAAGAAGAGAGGTCTGTGCCAAACGCAATCAAGTCTGTCTGTTGAGAGGCAAAAGTGTGATTAGCTATGCCACTAAAGCCCCTTTCACATTGGCAGGCTCAACCTGGGTCAAATCCTACCGAGGGTCATAACGCTGGGCCAAGCAGGTCTGATGGTTTCATCCCTGCCCAAGCATCACCATTCATCACTTGAACAAGCGGGTTAGACCCATGGTCAGAGAAGCAAGTAAACAATGCGCCTACGCAGGAACGAGCAACATTTATATGACCAGGCTTGCAAACTTCTTTAGTTCATAGGCTTTATCAATTTTTCCTCCAGCCTCCTTAAACAACAGGCCAGCACATCTGACTTTACAAATGAAGCACCAAGAAAGGCTGCAGTTTCAGGGGCAGGATCATTTAAGAGTTTTCCAATCTGATGCTGTGAACCATGGCATCACGGTAATCAGCACTTTGACAATATTTATACCACTTCGTTCCTTCGAAACAATAATGACTGCCCCATGCAGTCATTATGCAACTTGAGCTGTTATTTTTACACCAGGGCTTTCATTATGTAGCAACCGACTGTGAAGTTAATTGTTATTGTTTCAGTTTGGTAAAATTGAATTAATTACACCCTCTGATTACGAAGTGTAACACAACAGACTTTTAAGGTTTGTAAGTTATTTCTTATCCCTAATACCATAACTCTATGAAAGTATACTTTTACATAAGCAGTTTCTAATCCTTATTTGCAAAATAAACACACTTTATATTTGAATGTTATTAAACACATTTATAATACCATGATATGAACCTGGGAAAAATTCTATCATAAAAGCGTGGATCATCTCAAGAGGTTTTTACTGTGCTGATATTTATTTATTTATTTATCTATCTTTCTGATCCTTTTTCCCAATGCTACTGCTATCCCCTTTCACTGAACTAAACAGATTATATTTATTTTGAATTAACTGGCACTTAATTTTTGTAGAAGACTGTACCTTAAGGCCTAGCTCTGTGCAGGATCTTACTGCTGACTTGACCAGAATGAATAACAAGGGAATCAAACACATAACTTTACTTCAGTTCTTCAGATTCTAAAACAACTACCACTGGAATATTCATGCTATAGATATATTTCACAACATAACTGGTAAATCCTTGGCTAACTGATAAGTCAACATTTTCTGCAGGCTATGAAGAATATATACGGTATTGCAGCAATGGATGCTGAATATCAGAACAGAAGAGTATATAGACATTTACCTCAATGGATCCCTGCTGAGCCTTATCACCTTCGGTGGGTCTTCCCTCCTTGCTCGGGTTTGGTGGACTAGATGGCAGTCTTTTTTCCTCCTTGAAGGCCTGCTCAAGTAGTCTTTTGTTTAAGATCCTGGCAGCGTTTTCAGCAAGGGTGTACCCTGGAGGAGCAGACAAGTCCTGTCTAATGCTAAGGACCTCAGGGGTTTTCTCTCCCTGAGCCTCTACAATCAGTCTGACAGGACTGGGAGACCTGCCCCGGACATTCTTCAGGAACTCCTGAACCACTCCAAATCCAGGAGACTTGGGCTCGACAGGCCTGGGCTCTGCAGAGCTTGGACGGCTGGGCGACTTGGTGAACTTCTGCAAAGTGTCGAAGACCACTGGTGTGTGATCGATGATGTTGAAGAGGCTGGAGAGCCCATCGTTGATGGTGGTGTGGACTGGGCTATCCCTGGTGGTGGTTGACCGAGCCCAGGCTGACTCACTGAAGCATTTTTGAGGTGTGGTTGGAGCAGCTGCCCTGTTATTGGCCTGATCCACTTTGGCTGGGATTTTACGTTGGAGCTTCGGGGAACCATATTTTGGAGAGCAGCATGGGCGTTCAAACTTGCTCTGGATGACAGGGGAGAACTGCATCTTCCTCAAGCTACGGGATGGGGATGAGACTGGTGTTGAACCTCCCTTTGGCGTTAAGCACTTGTGAGGACTGCTGGTGAGGTTTCTCAGAGCTTCTGTCTGAAGGCCAACACTGATAGTTTGGGTGGTTTGTGTTCCCCTAGTGGTGAAGCCATTGGTCTGGCAGGCAGTGTCCTTAAACTGGCGCTCTGCAGAGTTGGACCGGATGGCATTTCTCACTGAAAAAGCCACCTCCTTCATATCGTCACTCAAATTCCTGGACAGCTCAAGCTCATGCAATGAAGAAGCAAAGCCCACAGTAGAGCAGATGGGGTGCTCTATAGGGTGGAGCCCACCCTCTAGGAGCTCCTTGTGGTGTTTCGGCAGTTCACAAGTCCATCTCCCAAACACCTCATCTGACCCTCCCATGCTTTCACTAGCTTTCGCTTTGGTCACTGAGAACATGAAGTCTGGGTCAACTGCTGTCTTCTCTTCACTACTGGAAAGGACTGTGCTGTCAAATTTGCGGCTAAGGGGTGGGCTATGGAAGACTCGGACACCGTATTTCTCAGGGCTCCTCAGCGGTGGCTTTGGGCAGTGCTCAGGGCTAGTCAGAGTGTTGGTTGTCATTGTAACGCTTGTGGTCAGGAACCATGAGGATGCTTGGAATGGATGTGAAGTCTGATCCAGCTTCCTGCCCTCTGTCCTTTCTGCCCAAGCCTCTGCTGGATTCTCGGCAGCTCCACCGAGCGCGGTGTTGGGGTAGCCCCAGCCCTTGTTATGGAACTCCTCGATGTACTTTAGGTCATCTGGTGACAAGGGAGGAGTGACCTCATCTTTCCCACTGTCCCCATGCAGGTTCTTCTCAGGCAGGAAAGGAGAGCTGTCCATCAAACGCTGGAACTCAGACATGGAGCAAACTGACTTTGCTCTGTAACCAAGGCATTGAAATACATACGGAAATTAAAAAGAGTTATTACATTGCTCAGTCCTGCAGGCAAGCTAGACTGTCAAGCATAAATTGAAAGTGGCCTTTAAAAGTGCTTACACAGGACATTACTCTATGTTCAGAACTTACTCTACTCAATATATGAAATTAGTGTTTTATAACTATTATACTGTTTATACATAGAATTCCTTCGTTCCTGAAACTTCAAAAATAGAAACAATAATTTGTATGCAATGTAAAAACGAATATATTAAAATGAGTAACCCCTGTAAATGATGAAGCTAGTTTTAGTCTTCAAAAATACACCCCTCTGCTTCTCCTGGACACAGAAAACAAATGGATTTTAATCAACTAAGTTAATTTTAATTGTATAAGAGGCCACTTTAAACTGATTACATCATTAAACAGGCGGGGATTACAATTATCCTGTTTCATTCCAAGTGAACAGTTTGCAGAATTCACAGTGGCAGTTCAAAACCCAAAATTGAATTCATTTGTGTTACTGCTAGAACAACGTATCACATAACTCACATATAAATACATATAATATATAATTTTATAATTTATCTAGCAATGTTTGTTGCGATAGTGCAGGGTTATTTATTTTTCGATTTGTGTAAAAAACAAAAAGGACATGGATATCAAAATTAATCAACATTAATTTAGTTTTCTTTGCTAACCACTGTAGAGTGATCATCACTATGATCCAATGAGAGAAGATGCACTGGCAGCAGCTACTCATTCAGCCTACATTTGACAAGCCATTTATGAATCGATAATTTATTAATTTTTCTTTACCTTAGCAGACTTCCAGTTCGTAGTTCTTCTTCATGATACGAGGACAGATCCTTTTCCTCAGAAATTTCATTCAGAGCCTGAAATGCAGAACATAGTCAATTACTGTATATATTATCTATACATAGCATTAGTTTCTGTAACTGATTTACATAAACATCCAAATATCTAAATGTCAATCTGAACAGCTTACCTCATTCAAGCATGGGAACTTCTTCTCACTCTCCAGTCGAGAGGGGGGCGGTACCTCGCTCTCACTCAGAGAGTCCAGAGACAGGGCGTCCAGGAACAGGTTCTCAGAGGCGCGGAAACGATCACTTTCCTTCAGCTTCATGGCCCCCGCGTGTTCGTCGAAATGTTCGTCAGAGTCGGAGTAGGACCGGGAGGCCCCCGTGCGATGGGCATGAGGGCTGCCCTGCGTGGAGAAGGCACTGTGCCCCCTGTCCTTCAGCTCCCCTTGCGAATCGTCACCCCGCCGGGCACTCAGCTCCTTCTGCAGCTGGGGGAGGAGCAATGAAGTCTTCATTTACTCTAATGATTTTATTCCAACGAGATGTGAATGATTGTATCAAATGTTCTCTTCACAGTTTACTTGGTTTTACTATTTATTTTGTTCAATTACTGAATAAAGACTGGATACATAATTCTAAAAAATCTAAAACTAGTTTTACAGGTCTAACATCTAGCACGTTGATCTAAGGGTTTTTTCTTACTACCACCTGCAGGGGTCAATGACAACTTTAGATAATTTCTGCTTTAACTACTAATCTTTTGAGACACAGGAGGCTTAACTTTCTTTCTTTGTTTTAAAATTGGCTAAGCCTCACTTTCTGGAGCATTTCTGAGCTACATACAGTGCAACCCCTTGGTGATCGAGGTTTGTTAGCTCATGCGTATAGCTGAAGCAACAAGAAGCGAACCTTTTCCATCTTCTTCTGCAGCTCTCTCATCTGCCACTCCCATTCCTGCCTCTCGCGCTCAAACCTGTCCTGCAGCTCCAACTTCTCTCTGCTCCAGTTTTTTTCATTGTACTGCAGCTTCCAGTTCAAGTCCATAGAGGTGCTGTGACTTTCTGCCAAGAGGCGCCGGTGCTCTTCCCTCTCCCTCTTGAATGCCCCCTTCAGGTCAGCCGTCTCGTTGTCACCAGGGGATTTCTCACTTTCACCTTCCAGCTGCCACGTGGAATGAGGACAAAGGACATCATTCAACAAAGACAGCTATTCAAGTGTGTGGCCAGGCAGGCGCTCTGGGGTTCTGAATGAGAGTATATTGTTTAAGTCCATAAGGTTATTCTAAAATGTTGTATACTTGTCAATGACATAAATGCATACAATAAGACTATAACATTTTATCCAGTATTACATACGGTCAGTGTAGGCCGCTGATGGTTTAGGATATATGCTCCAAATCTAGAGTGTTTTCTAGGATTATACAACATTATTTGAGATCTCATGACACTCAAATAACCTGAAACAGTCAACCCAAAAAATTAATAAACCAACCCATGTGAATACTTTCATATCATGCTGTTATCAAACAGATTTAAGAAAGTAAATTGACCTCATTAAGGGAGATAAAACCAGAGCACAGACACAATATCAAAAAATAAATAGCTTGCAACTATGCAATATTGGTAGAATACCAAATCTAGAATTATGTATTTCCTTCCTTACAATTTAAAATAAGGAAAATCCATCACTTTTGAATTTACTGGTAAAATATTGTGACAAATGGATGATTTATTTGAGATTGCTTAATAGACAAGAAAACGATGCCTTCTGAATAGTCTGATGTTAACATTCATTCAACACCCATATTACCAAGGATGAATCTTTCAGTAATATCATCCTCCACAGTGCTTTGGAGAGTACTGTAGGTTTAATGAATTCAGACACACAATGTAAGAATAAGAGCTCTATACACAAATACACCAATAGGAATTACATTGGAAAAAATAATACATTCAAATAAACATCATTACTCACTATCTCCTTTACTAATTACTCAGAGATGTGGAAATATTTTTGGCTGGTGAATGAGAACATTCAGTATTGCTAAATCACAGAAAGTTTATCACAGCAAACTAAGGTTTGTACATGACAACAATTTCATTATATTTATCAACCTATTTGGGGTAATTTATTTCAAAATAATTTGGCTGCATTTTGTGTTGGTGGCTTATGGAAAATATATCAGAAATGATTAATCAATAAGCCTCAGGCCATTCACAAATCTACCTATTTAAAACTGTTTCATGGTACAATCGACTGAAATAAATAAATGAATGGGATGTAGAAACTTTAACATTGGACATTATTATATAGTTAGTGCAATACAGACCTATCAGTGAGAACTCAACATCCATGAATTTGGATCCTAGTGTCTCATATGCATTTGCAACTAGTTGTGCCAAATTGTTTGTTTACATGTATTTATTTAGTTTCCTTGGGTAAATAATTAATTAATTTGAAGACTTGCAAACTGTTTTATCAAGCTTAAAACTCTTATAAACTCATCAGATGTAAAGATTTTTAAAATTTGATTCCTCTTAATGGAAATCTAACATTACAAAACCTGCATACATTTATTTATTTGCAGACAGCATTCTCTCTATCATATGCTTTACATTTAGTTACACAAAGATGTCAGTTTATAAATGAAGAGAGTTTTTTTAAATAAGAACTAATCACTTTATTAAGAGGCTTTTACTGCATTTCAGATGACTAGCAGACTTTTGGTTATCTATCAGTTATGCAACAAAACAGATACAAATCTAACTCTTTTGATGTAGCTTGGGACATTCTGAATGCTTTTCAGTTATTATGTAACTGTAAACATCTGTTAAACTTAAATTATTTATTTTTCTGTTACAGCACAGATTTAAATGAAAATTGTAATTCTGTAGTGCATAAATGAAATCTACTATTACTTAAGGGTACAGCAGGTGTTCACTCCTAAGAATTTTAATTTTAGACCAGATGAAATACGTGGCTATGATATAAGAACTTTTTAGAGACTTTTGATGTGAAAGATTTTTTGGTTTATTTGTCGCCGTGTAACACTGTGGGTCCTCTCAAATGACAGTGTCACCTCTGTGCAGGACAACCTCTAAAAGAGATAGTGATCTCAAGAGGTTGTATGCGGCTCCATCAATGCTACAATTTTGGTTTGCCTGGCATTGAAACCTCATTAATTCTTATCAGTCATCTTACTGAAAGTTGAGAAAATACACACAAATATAATGCTCTTGCTGTAAAACTGTTTACTCCTCTGGGAAATCTTAGACAATGTTCTAATCAGACCCGACTAATCAAACACAGCTCTCGTCTGTTCCAGTATTCTCACAACTGTACCTACTGGCCACACTCCCCACAGTCAAATAAAGTGAATGTTTTTTAAAACAGTCTGGCATTCTTTGACAGTGAGCTCAAGCAATACCAGTAAATCCAGCTCTTGTGTTCTGGGAGAATTAAACTGCTGATTTTCAAATGAGATGTGGAGGCATTCAACCCCCTGCAATAAATAAACCTGGGCTGAGCTAGCCTCTTTTAATAGCCTGTGACTTGAGATCTAATCCCTGCCAAAAACTGGTGATCATTTATAGAAAACAACAGCCAAATAAAGAGATTAGACACTAGCCCTGATAAATATTGTAAAAGCTGCTACAGTAAACCCTTCTTATTGAATATATTAGCATCAAAATATGCAAATAAAGAATACCCTGAAAGAACAGTGTGAACAGTGATTATAGGATATATGTGTCCATGGTTTCAGAGCCCCCTTTTCCAGGACAGCCAGTTGCAAGGTGCCTGTCTTAACATGATGCTGAATGTGGAAGAAATTGATCATTTTGAACATCTCAGTGCATGCACATTGTCAGTGTTCAGCACTGCATAGCGCAAGAATGATGAATGAACATGGCTACACTGCTGGGTTAGGCCAATAATGTGAGAAAGCAGTCAGTGAGCAGCAAAGAAACTGTTTAATCTACATAAAGGCCATCAGAGCAGCTCATTATGCACGGAAAATCAAGAGAAACTCTCCGGCTTTTGCTACTGATCTACAAAAAAATGATTTAGCATGGACATTTTTTTATGTGATTACTTAAAATATTACAAATTCTAAATATTGTTAATTTAAGTGGTTCTTCAGTGTACTCAATAATAAATTACGTGGGAATATATATTAAGAGACTTACTGCGTTGTGCACTATGTAGGACTATCGAGGGATACTGAGGCAGCCTTTAACATCAATATGAAATCTTCAGGCTGAATGAGATACATTTGTATGTGTGAATTCTCATAAAAATGTTTCATCATGTTTAATTTAGTTGATTATGATGTGTAATGAAATTATGGGTATTAAACAAGCACTTCAAAATGATCTTGACTTATCTGCACAAGTCTCAGTTTTCCTTCTGGTCATATCTTTTATCCTTGCAAACGTTGCTTCAAAGAAAACCATGTCTCTCAGTAATGTAAAACTCCATCAATGCTTGAAGGATGGTATACATACTTTATTTCCACACTTCCCTGTTTACTTCAAGACCACGGTACAATGAACTGGCTGAGACTTGTAGCAGATGCATGGAAAAATGTACCTTTTAAATATATACATTTACTTAAAAACTATATAAAAATACACATCCCATCAAAAAAACACTTGGTATAATCATGGTTGTGATTTTAGATGAACGAATATTTTAAACATCCTATGGGTCTGTTTTGGTAAGGGGTTTACTAATGAGTAAGGAAGGTACATATGTTTAGTATAGTTACTGTAACACAGATACAGCTTATCTTCTCACGCAAAAAGCCCCAATAAATGCAAAAAATGGCAGATACTGTATATAAACTGTTGGTCTTACTCACGAGTAAATCTTAAATCAAATTAGGAAAAATCAGGCATTGTTTCCTTTAAGTGGCAGTAATAACTTGTAGCATACATATGCTATGTAAATTGTATATGTAACAATAAATAGTATCCATAGGAATCCGATTCTTGTCTACTGAAAGTCCATCTGTTTAGTACCTTTTAATCTCGTGCCAAAAAAAGCTGGATTTACGGGCGAGTAAGCAGAAGTTACAGTTAGTTTAAAAACAAACTCGCGAGCTGCTGGACTTCAGTACCTGCTCAATGTGGCATTTCATTTCGGCCCACTCCACCTCCCAAGTGGCCTTCTCGTTGGCGTAGGTCTGCTGCAGCTCACAGCGTCTCAGCCCCTCGTCCCTCAGCTCGGAGCGAAACTCCTCCATCAGTGACCTCAAAGCCTGCAGTGCCTTCTTGTTCTCGCCAACCTGGGGAGAGACAACACCCGGCTCAGCATTCACCCCCCAGGGACCGGACCACATCACGCCACGAGCACGTCTGCCCTAGGGAGTCCACTTCAATGTATTTTAATAATAATGCATATGAAAACCACGTTGTTTGTGTTCTATATTTACATCGTGGGTTTGATGGCAATATTGTGATAGTGTTCTGGCTCACTGTTAAATAAAAAGGCAGGCGGTAGCCAGAAAACATATTGGCAGAGAGTTTCTGAAAGCAGCATTAGAGTAGAGGGTTATAACAATTAGGCCGACTTACAGCTTCATAAATCTTTACACGTTCTCCTGTGGCTGTGCAGCTGTGAATGCTTTTTGATCTTGCTGGAATACATTAGCTACAGCAAGTGATATGAAGGACAGGTTTCTTAAGTCTGATAGCAAATCAGCAGATTTTGTAAATGTTGACATATGTAAATAACCAAATCAGTCAATCATAATATATATAAATGATTGGGATGCTGAACAGTTTGTCTCTAACGGAACAATATTATATACCCATAATATTATCAACAGCATGCAACTTTGACAAATTATATACATATTCACTCACAACAATTTGTATTATTGAAAATTATTACAATAAATATTTCCCAGATTAAAGCAATTTTGTATCAGAAATGGTTTCACACTACTACAACAAAATTGTTAAGATTACACTATAAACTATAAGATTTATAATCCATCTAGTTCTTTATTTCCCCTATATGCAACTTAATAAATGTCTGTGAGTTATTCTCTGAGGTGCACGGTTTACAACATATTTTGGTTAAATCTTCATTTCCACACACTGGAACCAGTCATTTTCACACCCATTTCCTTTATCTGCTGTCACTTCTTATTTTTTCACTTTCTAATTTACTACTTTATAAAAATATTTAATCTAACTAATGATGAGACATTTGTTGAAGTTTATTATGACAGATGCTCTTTGCATTGTATATATTTACATTGTTTGCTTGTAAAAACAAAGTTTTGAGTCTACTTCCTATTTTTTCAAATGCTATCTCTTGCTTTCAGTGTCAATCAAGCCTAATTGAGTCAAATAAGTAACTATGCAAAGACAGACAGAGTGTTTGTGCCAATGACAAATTCATATTGCAAAAAACAAGACAAAAACTCATGCCTGAGGCATCTCTCTGAATTGTCATTCTGCTTGCAAAGACTTTTACAGAGCGGGGTGGAGAGGCATTTACCGTGGAGTGAAAGCTTTCAAAATCATACTGTGGTGTATGTGCACGCAAATTCAGTATGGCATAAAAGACATTACAACATTAAATCTGAATTTGCCTACTAATGCAAGATAAGCTCAAATTGCATGCTTCCAACGCAAATCCGAACAAGGGCTCTTAAAAAAAAAAAATTGGACACTCAATCTCATCTGTATTGATATCCTATACCCGAAAGTGCTCTCTGTGGCAGGAGTCAGAAGGGTTACATACAGAGTGTTTCGTGAGAAGTGCTTTCCCAGTATTTATCACCCCGGTAGCATGGCAGGAAGTTTGTCCTCTTGATGCAAGTACAGTATCAATATCAAATGCTCTGCGGTCTAGACATTTAAAAAACAAGGAACCCAGGCCTTCTCCTTTCCTAAGTATGTGTCAAGCTAAGTAAGTAAGTGCTAAATCAGCAAAACAGCTTTGCAGCCTCCCCCCTAAAGTACAAAACGTCTTCAGAAATCATGAGATGAAAAGTAATGCAATGGAAATTGATTTCCCTATAGCCGAGTAGAAGTGTCTGGTTCATAGCTATGAAGAGGAAGTAAGTGGTGTGCTAGATTTGTCATGAACACAGAATGTATATGTTTCTTTTCCAATGTTTTTCAGTTCAGATGGGGGTCATTTCAGAAAGGGGATGTTATGACGTAGTTGATGGAATCCAGGGGATTTTGCAAATATGTTTTCATCGATTCAAGCGATTAAATATGTTGAACATATTTTCTTTACAGATAATGTAGCATTACACCATTCAAGGAATTAATTGAATGTGTGGTTCACAATTGGGTGTGGATAAAGGAGATTTCTTATTTTGCTTGAAATGAGCATCCCTTGAATTAATAAAGTAACCCTACTAAAAGGAGACATCTAATATTGCAAATATGTTCATACAGGTACTTAACAAACAAATGTTTTTCAGTGTATTATGTAACTTCCAAACAAGGTGAAGACAATATTCACAACAAATAGTCCCCTTAATGTTATTGTATGTATTTATATATTTGTTTTGTAATTGGTTTCACACTGACTTCATTAAAAATACATTTAAACAATCAACTTAACCCATTAGTTTGACATAAATAGTCAGAATCCTGCACTTCACAGAAGACCATAAATAATTATTTAGGATTGGTAAATGTGGTGCATAGACCATATTTTTAAGATGAACCTGAAAGAAAATACTTGGTCCATAACTTGTGAAGAATTTTGAGCTTGCAGAGAGAGACCCGGTACCTGTTTCTGTTGCTGAAGCAGTTCTGGAGTCTGCAGGGGGGGACTCTGAGCCCTGCCCTCCTCCGAACTGTGCGGGAAATACTCCCCCTCCGGTCCCTCGGCCTCACATTCTGCCTCGTCCAACAGGAGGTTCAGCTCCGGCATGCTGTCGATCTTCTCATACTGGAAGATCAACAACACCCCCCACATTCAGAACCAAGTCGTACAGATAGAAACAGGAAAATGCACAGTATTGTGAATGCAGGTTGAGCCACTCATCTCCCTCCTCTCGACCCAGAGTTCCAATCTCCACCCTGGAGATGTCAAGGCCACTCACTTCCATGAGATCCTCCTCCTCGTCCTCGTCTATCTTCTTGGCCTGTCTCCAGTGCTTCAGCAACCACTTGAGCTTGATGTAGAACATGAAGGTGTTCTGGCGGAAGAGCTTCACTTCCTCCAGCAGAAGGCCCTTCTCTTGAGCCCATGATTTCTCCTGCAGTTTGCCCTGAAGGCTGAGGCTCTGGACCTCCATGTCCTTCCGCAGCAGAGCTTTCCGATGCTCCTCTTCCAGCTGAGAAGGAAGTAGTTTGTTATGAATCACTGTTTATTGGTCTGCATGAATCTAGACTGGTCTGTTTCTGAGCCTGAGCAGCAGGCAGTACATACCTCACCAATGTGACAATATTATTCTCTTGTCAGCACAAGAATCATCTAAAATAATCACTTCACTCTAGGAAAAACCTATGACACACAGGGATACACTTTATAAAACAGTTCAACAGAAAAATAAAATATCTAATTACAGCTGAAAAGAAGGACTTATTGAACAGACTGAGTATATTTAATGGGGTGTTCTGTTCACTGCTGCTTTTTCAAAATAAAGTTGGGTAATAATTGATTAATGATTTCACAATTTGAAAGCAGCATCAGATCGCAGCTGATAACAACCAGGCAGGCCCTACCAGGACACACACTTGCTGTACCTGCATGATCCGGCTGGCATAGCTGTCCTGCTCCTCCTGCCGCAGTCTCCTCTCGTGCTCCAGGCGGACCTGTAACTCCCTCACTGGAGTGCTAGCCTCTGGTAAAACAGGGGCGTCCCTGAGCTACCCGCCAAGGGAAGGACACAAGGTTAACGTCACTCGCCGTGTTCATCAATCTAAAAGCTGCCTGCCAACTCTTTCCTGAGCTCAACACTTTACTACAACTTTGAGGCCTACACTTATCCAGGCCTTACGTTAAACTTTCATGCTGACTCAAAGTAAGAGTCTTGTATTTAGTGGCCACTTTGAAAAGTAACATTAATGTTTGCATGTGCACTCGATCTACATAACAGACAATTTCTGCTGATTTGGAAGTATTTGAAAGTATTTTGGAACTATAATTGCCGATTGCATACACTTGATAATATGTATATAAATGTTGATTTAGGAATGAAAGTGCAGATGTACATTCAGTTTTTTATTGTTACCTTGGATTGAGGTCTGGAAATTGTGATGGATGAAGAATGCTGACTCTGTGCTCTACTTTAACAATGATCATAGACTTGAATACCTTTTTAGATTCATTTGTGTACTTGAGTTTGAGCTCCCTGACTGAGAGTCTAAAAATATCCATTCATCTCTTAACTGTAATGTGATCATGTGGACAAGAGGATGCAAAACAGCCACAAAGCAAACCAGATCCACCTCCATGATCTACACAGCAGATGACATTTCAAATTGTCACTTTAGCAGAGCTTCTTCCATAACACAAATACCAAATAAACACAGATGACATTAGAGGGGTGTCCTTGAGACCATCTGATTGCATAATTTCTATAATACCCCACAACTCTAATATTTGTTGATATAACTGATAAAGAATGTCACAGATTTGCACATTTTGATCTACATTTTGGCCACTTTATTAGGTATAGTAACCTAATATTGAGTTGCTCCCCCTTTTGCCCTCAGAACAGCCCAAATTATTTGGGGCATGGACTCTACAAGGTGTCTAAAGTGTGTCACAGGGATGCTGGCCCATGATGACTCCATGGCTTCCCATGTTGCCAATTGGCTGGTAGTAGATCTCTACTCTGAATAGCTCGTCCCATCCCACGCCACAGATGCTCAACTAGATTGAGATCTGGTGACTGAGCAGGTCACTGCAGTAAGCTGAATTCACGATCATGTTCCTGGAACCATTCCTAGACAATCCTGGTCTTGTGGCATTGGGCATTATCCTGCTGAAAGAACCCATTTGCAGATGGATACAATGCTGCCATGAAGGGATGCACCTGATCAGCAACAATGTTACTCCACTCATATCAAGGGACATAATGTGTGCCACGAAAACACACCTAACACCACCACCACTTATGCATATTTTGGCATATCTGATATCCCAGTCCTCCCATCAATGTGAAACAGCAGGAACCAGGATTTATCAGAGTGTGGCGGAAAAATATAGAAATCCTATCCTGCCTTTGTCCTTGGTGTGCTGTTACTCTTAACTTTGTTATCAGCAGCTCACATTCCTTTCTTGCAACGTATTAACTGCAAAGTACATTCTAATGCAACTGGCAATGTAGAGGTTAATGATTTTTAATCATGAGTAATGATTATAATATTGATAAAGATGGGAAGGCATAGTTTAGAATGCCAACGAAATCATTGCTATAGTTATTAGAAATGACCATTCAGACACTGATTATAATATGTTAAGGCCCCTTGGGCGTATGTCCCAGAGGGGGTATAAAAGCTTTGTTCTGTCTTAAAACTTTTGGGGAACAGTGTCATGCTGGCCTAAAATCCTTTGAGTTCTGTGTTGCGCTGTTCCTCCCGTGCACATAATAAATTCTGACTAGAACTCCGGACTCCAAAACCTTCTTCCATCACAATAGCAAGCAATGTTTTTCCAATCCTCCAATGTCCAGTGTTTGGGTTGCTTAGCCTGACTCAAATGCAGTTTCTTGTATTTTGTATTTCAGAGTGGAACTTGGTTAGGTAGTCAGATGCCATACCCTAGCCGTGACAAGGTACGATGAGTTGTGCATTCTGATTCGCCTCTTTCAGCACCACTGTTGTACTCACTTGTTGTTATAGTTGTTATTTGACTGACTGTAGCCCGCCTGTTATTCTGCACAAGTCGTGTCAGCCTCCATAAGCCCCTTTCATCATCTGGATATTTTTTGAGTGGTGGACCATTCTCAATACACCTGTGACACTGTCATGTGTGAAAACAACAGCAGGGTTGCCGTTTCTGACACTCTCATACCGGCACGTTTGGCTTACCCATTCTCCCTCTGAATTGCACACACACAATCCCTAGGAACCTGCCTAAATGTTTTAAAAAGCATAGTTTGAACATGTGATGCTGTGAAGTCTATTTCATGGAGGTGGACCTAATAAAGTGGCCACTCAGTGTACACCTGCATTTTCTTTTCTAAACCAACTTTTATGTATACATTTGGAGGCATATGCATGTCACTTTTGAAGTGAGAATAGCAGACTGTTTGCATTTCCTGGTAACAATGCCTTTCCCTATCGCCGCAGTGGATGTGAAGAAGAAAGGAGGAGAATTCAATGCCAGGAGTTACATTCTATCTTCATTAAAATAACTGCTCTCCAGTGAATAACACTTAACCCACCAGCTACTTCAGGGAAAAGTCATCTAGTCTTTAATATTACATCAGAAAAAAAAACTAGCTTAACATAACTGAACTCTATATGTGTACTTTTGTAAAGCTACAATCTGCTTTTAATATTTATGTGTGTAAGTTAAATAAAGACTGCAGAAAATCTGCCACCTCAAAAGAAAATACTACAGAAGATGTGTTGTTGAATTGTACTGTAAACATGTGCATTCAACATAACTCCCCTCATTAGCAATCTCTTCTGCACATACTCTAAGCATTTTATCATAAAAGGTTGGCAGTTTATAGCAGTCTATGTTTGCCCATTCATAGCATATCTATGCTGGTTGTATTTTTGTTTTCACTTTCAGTAGGGAAATAGAAGGCGCCAGTACATTGATTTCACTACCTGTGTCTTTGACTGTGTGTTTGGGGTCATTATTAAAGTGCAATAATTTACTCAATGTAACCCTGTTTGTTATGTTCACCAGTGTTTATTCCCAGACAACTGACTGGGTGGTTTCAGATTTTCATATTTTGTCTCAATTTGTAGTTATGAAATGGGTCTTAAACTTTCTGACTGAGAGGGGATTACACTCCCTTGCATGGGGTAATTGCCAGGAAAACATCCCCTATTTTATTTTGAAATAATAACATGTGGCATAAGCCATCTTTCTTTGCCTAAATTACATTTCAATAAGACTGAGGTGACCGTAAGTCACATTTGTCCTGTCCTGTAAATTAAGATTTACATATATGTACATTAACAAGATCCTTCTAAGCTTCTACTAGCATGTACTGTATAATTCATAGGAAATACTTTTAAATGTTTGATTATTCAGGGCAGAATGCTGATTTAAATCCAACCTAATCTGAGATGGCACAGAAAAGCCTGAGGGGCAGATTCTTCACAGCAAACTAACTGAAAGTGGCAGTGTGTTCTGAAAGTAATGGTCATATCACAATATAATGACAGGTATTAGTTATGCCTTGAAGACCAGTGCCACAAAGATATGTAAAATGTGTTACTGCCCCAATAGCATTTAAAGTGTCATATACATTCAATGTACACATAGAAAGGCAAAATGCTGCCAAACCAATGAAACTGATTACTTTTAGTGTTCGATCACTTAGATATTAATGGAAGTGCATTAGCAACAGTACAAGTAGCTGAAATTTAGTTGGGTCACAATCCTATTTTAAAATATCTTCCAAACCTATAAACTCTCCAGTCTTTGTGCTCTGTATAATATTAAGTAATTAAAGTCTGTAAATAATAAGGTTAATCTTTTACAAACATATTGCTTTTTGTGCCAGTACAAAATATCCCAATGACACAAAAAAGGCCTGTGTATCAAAATTAATTGAGAGAACAGTGTACATTTTGGAAGTTAGACCCAATTATGAAAATATTTCTCTCTTTTCCTCTTAAAGTTTCTACCTTTAAGGGAAGTGTCACTAAAAGACCACAAGAAGTGCAGTAGCAAATGACAATAAGAACAATAAACAAATGAACAAACAAATAAACAAATACATCAATAAAATCATACAGTTTGCAATAAGAAGCAGTGGCTGATAAAGTGAGGGATTTTGTGAGGGAAAAACTTAAATAAAAATAGAGGAATGATGCGGAGTTGATTTCCTACCTTCCCTTATGATTCTTACTTGACAGGCGCTTAGGTTTGTGGAGCCAAGACTTGAGGACATGACTTTTATGTGCGTGCTTTACTATATGTTACTTTGCAATATGTTTTACTTTACAATGTGTCACAAAGAAAATCATAATGCAACACTATTTTTTAAAGACATATCAATTAATACATGTAATCTTATTGCAATGGAAGCCACAGTTATTTGGGAGAAATTAACATTAGCATTTTGATGCTTCCTTTGTAAGAGCTTAATTGAAAACCCACTAACAGTTTTGTGCTGTTGTTGGAAAACAAGAATCAAAATGATTACATGTATTTATAGAATCCAAGACTCTCACCTCAACTGGGTAAAGACCACTAAACCAAACTCACTTAATGTTCAGCGTGGAAAAGGGCTCAGTTCTGTGCCACGTTGACTCCACTTTGCCACCAACCCAACCTTATACAATATGGGTTTTCCCCAACCATCATTAATATTATGAATTGAGGATGTTGTGTCATTTAATTTTTTTTTAAAACCTTAAACTGTTAAAGGAAGAGTGATGAGGCACTGACCTCTATATTTAAACACTCTGGCCTGTAGTACTTATTGTCTCCATCGGTTCTCCTGCTTTGGTCTGCACCCAGATGACCGCTGTGGGTCTCTGGCTCCACTTCAAGCTCCTGTGCTAGATGCCACTCCGTCTGATCCCTCAGTTTGGACTGTGGGGGGGGGGGTTAGGGGGGCAGGGTAAGAGGGGGAGGGGTGCATGGACGGTCGGTAAACGAAAACGAAGAACAGGGGGGGAATAAAGAAAACAAAAATGGGTAAAGGAGACGACTGAAAAAACTACAAGACAAAGAAAAGCGTGAAGAGAAAGAACAACTTAAAGACAGTGGCGTAAGAGAGTGATGAGAACAGAACTAAAATGAGGATGAGCAAAATCATGGGCTGAAACATCTGGAAAGAAAAAAAGAGAAAAAAGAGAGGAAAAAAGAATGCAAACACTGGTTATGAGAGGCGCATGCAATGAGGGATGCATGAGTCAGAAGCAACAGCTGGCACACAATCATGACAGAGTTAGGCGTCATGCAGTGAGCCCTGGTGGCGTGCCATGCAGTGCAGCACAGTGAAGGGGCTTCTGCTCAAAGTCTTAATAAATTAATATAATAATTTCCTGTGAACATGCAACATTTTATTATTGTTAAAAAATCACTTGTATTAATAATCATAATGCAAAACAGGCTTGGTGTGTTCCCCTCCAAAAATGTATATTGGCAAAGTTTCCTCCTCGTACCTGATAACTAATGTGGTATTTAGTAAGTCTTTTGAGCCGAAACGTATCATTTTAACGGAATACCATTTAAAGTGCAGCAATAATGCTTTTTATTAAAACATATATATTAAATCAGAGCAGAAACTATACAGTTTGGTTTATTTATTATGTCCGTCAAGTATGGCTGTTGGTTGTTAATTTAAATGCAGTCTCCTATGTCAACATTGTATCCAGGTCTGTAGTCTTCAAGAATCACTTTGTAGATTTGTTTCTGTGATTTAATGATTCTGCTCTACCCATGTATGTTACATTTTGTTGTATATATTCTGAACTCCAGGATGGCTGCGTGGCTCGACTTGCAATTAATATCAGTATAAATTCATACTTGTTTGAGGGAGGCACTGTGCTGAAACAGAGAAAGAATTTAATAATACAAGACCTGTAGCCCTCTGTGTCTCTAAGAAACTGTACTTTTTAATGTAATAAAGCTTAGAGAAGATTAATAAACCAAAACCTACTATGCAAAGCTCACCACTAGCTAGACAAAAAAGAACCAAAATCTACAGAAGTGATTCTTCAAGTCGACTTGAATGTGAAAATGTAAATATTTGCACCATGCTTGACGTCATGTTCCAGCTTAGCATGCTGAGCAGGATTTTGTTTCTGAAGAAATTCAGTCTCCTTTACTACTTAAGGAAGTATTATACCTAAGATTTTCCAGTGCTTTGCACAGAAATATTGGTATCACGGGCCTATATCTACACCAGAGTGCCGTAAAAGTACATTTCCGTCCTGCACTGGGAAATCTCATAGCTATTAAAGCAGTGAAAGAAGAGGAACCATACCAAGCGATTTGGTCATTAAACAGCAACATAAAATAAAACAGCAAAAGCAGCAGCAGCAGTGAAAACAATATCGCAGAAAAGCTCAGTCTGGAGGCAGGGGGTCTGCAGTGTGGCCACTTCTCTTAAAGGCTTAAGCAGGCCTTATCATTTATACATGAGCAGTCAGGAAACACGGTGATCATATGCACAGCCCTCAAAGTGAACTTAATTGGTCCACCTTCTCAGAAACTAAGCAAAGCTGATGCAATCGTTCTGAGATTGATCCCCTAAGAATTAGGAACAACATTTTATTTAGGATAAATGAAAAATGACAAAACAGACACTGGGGACAGAGTTATAATATGAAGATAACTTGGCATTCTTATGTCCAAAAGACAATTCTGTAATTCATAAGGTACAGAAATAATACACTGTACACTATATAAAAATTAGATGTTTAAGAATACTTTCTTGTTGACAAGAAAAGCTTACTTCAAGCAATCAAAGAGATGCATGTGTCTATTGTTATTAAATTGCTATGCAAGACAGCTTTGCTATTTACCTTTCCCAAAGACTAGAAGGAAGAAATTTTGAGCATTTTTACAGTAGTATGAGAAATCTTTTCATGTTGCAATGGCAGCCAAAGGTCATGCCAGTGTTAAATAGACACATGTATTATTGTAGAATCTCTTTTAATGAATGACCCTTTCAAATGAACTCAAACCTGTCAGGAGATATTATACAGTTAATATAACAATTTTATACAGTTTAAATAATAAAACAATGATTTTTAGATGCATTTTATATATCGATTGATCAGATAAATATTATTAAAAAAAAAAAAATTGTATACTAATACTCCCATGCTCATTAATTAGAAGTATTGTATTGCCATTGTAGTTCTAACTGGAATCCAGATATCAAGTGCATTGAATCTATACAGACCACGAGGAAGGCATACTGTATTGTAAAAGGATTTTAATCTTAAGTGGCTCTTGGACCGAACTTTTTTTCATATTTTATACATTCATAGTTTTTAAGTTGCTAGATACTCATCACACCAAGAGCGGTGGTAAACAATGCCACAAGGTTGAGTATCTGTCCTTAAACTTGCCCTTGTTGAAAATAAGTCATGCCAATTTCCCAATGAATACATTTACTGTTTCTTTAATGAGCAGCTGCCATCTGCAGGCATTTTTTTTTCCATCACCAATACATAAAAAGCAGCAGCAATTTCTTATGTTGTAATGTTCTGGTGGCAGCATGAGGTCTTTACGTAAAAGAGTGAAAAAGCAGATGCTTACCTGGAAGTCTGTGATGAGGTCCTTCCCTAGGGTCCCAATGGGCGAGTCCCGTGACATGGAGGTGACTCCAGACAGAAAACTCGTTGACTCGGTGAGGTTTGGCATAGGGGAGAGGTCATCCACCTGATCCCTGAGGCCTTCGCCAAGGTGGTCCACTTTCTCCATGAAGGTATGCAGCTCTGTCCTGAAGGCCTTCATGCGGGTGTTGATGGCATCCAGGAGCTGAGGCTCTGCCTTGCCCTCTGCCACATCACCATCTCCTTTGAATTCCTCCTGAAGAGCTGACCCACCTGTCACCAGAAGCTTAGCATCGTAGATCAAGCTGTCGGTGTCCGTGATGAGGCAGTCCACCGTCTTCCCTAGCCGCTCTGCCTCACGCTTCACATTGGCTACAGTCTCAGTGTCTGCCTTTTTCCGCTGGGCCAGTCCCACTGGGGTGAGATCACTCACCTCCGAGGGTTTCCCACTGCCAAACCCAGAGGTCTTCTCAAAGAGATCCTCAGAATCACTCTCCCCACCAACTGGGCCTTCTCTTTTCGGCTGCAAAGGCAACATCCTGCCGGCGTCCTCATCTTCACATTCTTTCTTGCCTGCGTCACTCTCAGCGTCGCTGTCCCGTGGGCTAGCTGTGCGCAAGCCAAGATGGGACGCCAAATCATAACGCTGCACGTTCGAGATTAGGACACGGTTCTCGTACTGAAGTTTCATCACCTTTCCGCTCAGCTCATTAATTTGCATCCGTGCCGCTTTCAGCTCCTCCTGCAGTAATCCTCCCCCACTGGGAGGAAACCCACTGTTGCCACTACCAGGCTTGGACACCCCATCTTCCTCAACCCAACAAGCTTCCTGGCTTGGTCCAAACTTGAACCGGTTCAGCTCACTGGTTAGCTGCTTATTGTGATCCTCTATCTCAGAGATAGATCGCCGCAGCAACTCTGCCTCTTCCTCCACAAACTGCAGGTGGCGTCGTAGCTCTGCAGCCGACTCCAGGGAATCCCCGTAAGGAGACGTGGGCACACTGGAGATATGCTCCCTCCCCAAGCAGTCCTTCTCGTACTGACAACGGATGTCCTCATTCTCAGCTCTCAGCCCCCTGTTCTCCACTTCCAGCTCCACGATTTTCCTGCCTAGGATGTTAGCTTCCTCCTCCACCAGTTTGAGACGCAACTTGAGCTCGGCCTCCCTAGTGCTTGGCGGTCCACCACACTCTCCAGTGGGTAAGGGGCTGTCCACATCCCCATAGACGGACTTGTACTTCTGTAGCTCCTGCTCCAGCTCATCTTTCTCCCGACCAAGCTTGGCCATCTTCTTACGCATGAGGGCCGACTCCTCTTTGGAAAACTGGAGCTGACATCTGAGGTCCGCACTATCCTCCTGCACAGAATGAAGGTTAGTAGAGATGGCGTTAAGAGAGGAAAATATAATAAAAAATACATGAGTGCTCTGTATTTGTTACTTTAAGCAGCATGTTTAATGTGACACATACAATTAGGAACTTACAGATATCTGAACACTTTGATGTGCAATTGACACAGAAATGGTGGGAAAAACAACCATTAGACCTGATATTACTAAAGAGAGTAATTTAACTTTTTTTTTTTTTTTATCTCCTACATTACAAATATGAAACCAACCTGAGCCATAGACTTCTTTTCCTTGTGCATTTCTCGACTCCCTCTTCTCTTCAAAGAACTCTGTAGAAATAAAATAGAAACAGTAAATTAATACTCAAAACAAATACATTGTTAAATAAATATTTTGAGGTAGGTAGTCCCCATGCTTTTCCATGTGGGAATGTTTTCATGGAAAAATAAAACTCTTGTAAATGACATAGTGAAGAGTTTTTACTGACAAATGAATCTGGAATACAGCATTATGTAAAACGCAGTGCACAGGATTTAACCTACATTTAAATGGGTAGTATTGCATAGGATACATTATGTACCCTGAAGCATTTTATGGATTTATTTATTCTACATAAAAAAAAAAAACTATTCATCTTGAATGTTTCACTGTATATTTCTTTAGAATGAATATGTTGATTCACTGGGATTTCCCTAAAACAGAAGTTTTTCAATGCATAAGCTGCATATACATTATGAATTATTGCCAATAATTTATATTTTAAAATTGAAAACGAACATTAAATCATAACATCTATGACAGTAGAATTAAGGTGAACCAGTGGTGGACGAGAAACATATTGATCAGCTTGTATATCAGAAATGGTCAAATAATGTACTATTCTCACTACCCTTTAAATCATTGCCAGTATGCTTTACTCTCTATTAGCTGTGTATTTTAAAACATGTCAAACAGTCTGTAACCTATAAAATGGGTTCATGTGCTTTCACTACTAATTGTTGGGAGCTAATGGGCAATTATTTCTTCTTTCATTTAATAAATAAGACTAAGGAGTGTTCGCCAATGGCTGATTATATCAGTGCAGTGAAATCACCCATTTCCCATTTAACAAGTCATTATAGGTTTTAATTCTTCACTGAAGTTAAATTAAGGTGAACATTTACACATTTTATTCTTCAGTCACGGCTATAAATTTGAAGAGTCTGATCAACAACTGTCCATATTGTTTCATATAAAGAGGCAAAGCAGTGATGGAGAGCTCTTATAAGCCAGTGCTTGTTTGAAATATGGATGTTTTCAAAAAAGATTGTAACCATCTGTATTGTTTTTTGTGTTTTTTACAAAATTGTATGTATTCGCTCGTGCAGCCGTCATTTGTGCATCATCATACTATTCCTGCATTGATCATCACCACTACAAAAAGCAAATGGAAAAATACTTCAAGTTGAGACACTCCACAAGGTTTTCAAAGGCGTTCTTGAATATACGTCTATTTCTTTCAGGTTATGTAGGGACTGTTTTTTATTCATTACATATATTTACTTAATTACATATATGCTATTGATACAGATAAATTGGTCAGATGGCACATTTTCAAAGGTTTCATAAGAACACAATAAAACCGCATTAACCGTGTGGGCACTGCAAAGGGGATAACAAATACAAACGTTGTTGACTGGTAACACATTTATATATTAAAAACAACACTTACTGGCTAGTGTTAGACATTCATTACAGATTATAAAATCATCTCCAAAGCATGTATTGACAACCTGCTTTGCTAAGAAGCTTGAAAAGACGACTTAATCTCATTTGATCTTTTAAATGCCTCAGTGGCTTCTCATTGTCGAGCAAAAGGCAGGCAAGTTTGTGTATTTCATATGCCAGCTACCTGGATAAAGCTGCTGATTCTGCCTTTGAAATGTATATTCTATGAAGGAGCAACATACTACAGTATCAGCCCATATCTGAACACCAAAAGGAAAACCTTTGCTTTAAGAATCGGTACTACAAGAAAGCTTTTGCCAATTAAGCAATCAAGTGTAAAACAAAACTAAATACAAATATGTGTGTCCACGAAGAAGATACATGATCTGTTCTCCGTCTGCTGAAGGGAATGCCGCGAAGAACCATATTGAAAGCACAAAGCTAACAAAGCTAAAATTCTCTGCTGATCTGAGAGATTTGTGGAAAACAGTGTCGTCTGGGGCTAGTTAGAGAGAATATGGCTACTAGCTTAAGGCTGACAGCGAAAAAAGATACAGGGATGAAAACTCAGAGAAAGAGAGAGACTGCAGCACAGATTTACTGTTACAGCCTACTGAGCAACGAAATAGGAAGAGCATCCTCATCCATCACTGTCACAGCAATATAAAACTCACAGGGCACAGGTATGGGCTTTCCCATTAAATCAACTCTCTGCATAATCAGAGGAAAATCAGGGAATGACAGCGTTTTGGGGCTATTCTCTTGTTTTCTATCACCATGAGATTGCTGTTAATAGCAAACCCTTATTTAAGTCTGATTTTAATGTTTAATAGATCCCTTTTAAAATCGGAAAAATACAATACATACACCGGCCACATTTCTGTTCGCTATACAAACCAGTTATAGGGAAAGTATTACATACATTTTAGGTGGCCTTAATATAATACTCTGTTTAAGATTGAATTAATTATTATTACACTTTAATACATACTATCTGAGTTTGTTTTACCATCTTGCTGTTCACACGTAAGACATAAGACAACATTTCTTGTGCGTCACCAGTTGTCAGCAGTGAGAGCCAGCTTGGCACCTGCTATCCTTGAGTGTGTGCCCGCAGACACCCCTTCTTAGAGCTGTGATCCCCGTTTAATACTTCTCATTCTTGCCCTGGCAACAGTGGTAAGCTCACAATCAAGGGAGACAGGATTAAGGATTGCCTGCAAGGCTACGCTTTAGAGAAAACTCCACCCTGTAATACCTCTCTGAACTGTACATGACCATCATAATAATAGAACTAACAAATGGGATGTTGTGTGTTATGGATGCTACAAGTTTGTGTGCGTCTCACAAGGGAAATACAATTATATAGGAAATGAATAATAAATTAACACATTCAAAGCAAGCTGTGCAAAGATAACAATGGCAATCTCATATCAACACAGTGATTGCTGTAGCAACAGACACACAAACTGATCGATTGTATAAATATAATAGGATTCCACTTCAGTCATCAAGTTCCCAGAATTCTAAGGCAGATGGAGTGACAATTTGTTTTAGTTTCTGTTCCTGTATCCTGCATTTAGTCAACACCTAATATAGGAAACACATTTAGAAAGCTTTACAGAAAGGTTTAAATACTAAGCTGTGTTTAGTTTGAATCGTTTTGGACAAATTTGCCAATGTGTTTGCATGCTACCAGTAGTCTTTGGTACTGTGTTTTTAGAACAGGTTGAATACAGAATCAGACCCAAGTACAGCAGACCCATAATAAGGTACAGTATATTTCTATTAAATTGATCTATCTCTGGTGTTGCATATATATTTGACTTCATTCTGACACCTCACTGGGACCAGCTCCAGTTAAGGGCACACACAGTACACCTTTACATAGCCTAGAGCTCACATATTACATCCAGTAATCGCTCTCAGCTAGGTTAACAACCTGAGCCGTCACTGCTCCCATTAACACCACCATTCGGCAGTCAGAATTCATTAAGTCCTGGCAATGTGAGCTCAAAGAGAGGTAAAGCTGTGCATCAATTATACAGCTGCGTTTTCTGGGGTTTGAAGATTTTAATTATTGTTTTTAATCATCCCTGACATCCAAGTGTATTGATGAATGCATTTCAAATATAAGTACAGGAAAAACCTTCTGAACTACAAAAACCTTATTTACAAAAGGCATCTCAGCATGAACACAGGAGCAAGCTGAAGTTGCAAACAATCAGTATTGTACAAAGCAGGGGGAGCGGCAAAGGAGAAGTCACAGTAAAACAATAGAAGTGCTAACAATACATAAATACAAGGGAGCATAAGGAAGCATAGTTAAATAAAGTGCATAATCGCAAGAGTGGTGAGCAGAGATTAGGCTGCTCCATTACAGGTATAGTCAAAACAGGTGTGTCTTGAGTAATCGTGGGAAGGTGGTCAGGGACTCAGCTGTCCTGATCTCAGCAGAAAGGTCATTCCACCACGTAGAGGCAAGTGTGGAAAAGAAGCAGGCAGAGATAGTAAGATTAGAATTGAAATGGAGAGATCAGTAGAAGGTAAGGAGGAGGTGAGAAAGAAGAGAAGATCTGATTTGGAAAGTCTGAGCTTAAGATGACAGCAAATACAGCAAAAAGACAGGATGAGATGCGAGAGGGGATGAGGGGGTCAGAAGAGGGAAAGAAAGGAAGATTTGGGCATCATCTACATTGAAGTGCTAGGAAAACCCATGGGTTTGGCTCAGAGAGTGAGCGAACAGGAGTGGGCCCAGGACAGAGCCGTGTAGTTGTGGTGTGGACAATGATCCATCCCATGTCACCTGGTGGCCACTGAAGCAGGAGGAGAACCAGTCAAGAGCAGTGCCACAGATTCCAAGATGGTCGAGGGAAAATTGACACTGTGAAAGGCTGCAGAGAGATCAAGGGGGATCAGGACAGAGGAGAGGGAGGCCGCCCAAGCAGAGTTAAGCTAGTCAATGACAGCTAGGAGAGCAGTGTCAGTGGAGTGAGCCGTGTCAAAGCCAGATTGCAGAGGGACAAGGAGCAAGTGGCGAGATAGAATAGATAGATAGCTGAGCAGAGGACTGAAGTGATCCAGGATTAAAGGCAGGAGGTGGGGAGCAGGAGGAGGCTTGAGAGGGCAGAGAGAATCAAGGGAGGAGGTGAGGGATGAGAAAAAGGTCAAAGTCGACAGATAAGAGGGGAAAAGCAGTCAATAGGAGGTAAGAGAGTGAGAGCAGTGGAGACGAGGGGGGAGGGGGAGAGAGAGCAGTAGTGATGGCAGTGGGTGGGGTGGAGAGAAGCGAGGGAAAGGGAGAACAAGCTGAAGTGGTGATCCAAGATGTTGAGAGGAGTCTTCGAGAGGCCAGAAGAGGAGCAGAAGTCATCTTTGAGCAGTTTGCAAGACTACAAGGCTAAATTGTGTCTGCTTCAGGTTTATTAAGGGCAGATAAGGCTTTAAACTTCCTGTATTCTGATGCAGAGAAAATGTGGAAAATGTACTATTAGGTTAAATCTGGTCTCTAAAAAATCTTTTAGGTATATATACAGTTATAAATGAAAAAATGGCATTACCACAGATCTCAAGAAATACAATTAAAATATTATTTTTCGCTTAAATGTTAGGGAACCTTTTGACCTTATTAATTTTGCTGGGAGAGGATAATCATGAGATTTTAACAAACCCAGAAATCTTTTTTAAACCAAAGTATGTTTGATGATTAAAGATCTCTGTGACATCATCCTTTATTAAATTAAATATTTAATTGATTAATTCTTAACATAGATCCACAGTTTCATTATGAACTCAGTTTCAGTTCATTTAGATATGTGTACAGCATGTGCAAAAGTGTGACACCAATGCCACTCTGTTTAGGCATTATAAGAAGCTTGCACTGATGCAATCCACTTCTATTTGTAATGATAGTAGACATAAAATTAATAAAAATGAACCTTTAGGAAAGAGAACACAAGACAGTTTGTTTGTTAGTCAAGGGATGTTTTCTATTTGAATTGACAGTTGTAGCTTTAAAGGCTAGTCGTAAAGATCTACCCGAGGTCTAGTAGGACAAATTGCACTGCTTTCTCTAATCTTATTCATTCTCAATTGAGTAAATCAAATAACGTTAAATTAAAAAAAGTATTTAGAACAATGATTAATTATTATTCAAACCGCTGCATATGTAAAATATCAAACAGTAAATTATTCATATTTTCATACAGAATGCATTAATAATTGTTTGGACTGGGGTATATGATTTTTAATTCGCTATTTTACTTGTTTTCTTATTTCAAACGAGGAAAGCAAATCCCACATGGATTCAGGAAAGTCATTTGCAGGATGAATTAATTAAGCCAAAGATATGAAAGTAGACGTCCCCAATTAATATTTGAAAACAGCTGCCTTATATGTTATATAATCATGTTAATTAAAGCAAATATTGTAAACACCAAAAACAATTTGGAAACACTTCAACTAATAAACAAAGAAAAATTAGAATCAGCTTTAATCTAGGGAAAGCACAAACAAACAGTAGGGGCTTAAACCAAATAAAAACGTTTACCTACCTATCGGCAAATTGCAAATGACAGACTTGTACCCTATTGTGTTTTGATTAATAAGCAGTAGAAACTGAGTTCTGAAAATAAATTAAATGGAAAAAAGGACCACAGGGCTTTCACTCACAGTGACACAAATACAGCAGAGAGGAAGTGGATGAAGGGTATTTTTTGTTAGTGCTAATCTAACCACACCAATCCATTAAAATAAAATAGTACATTATCTATTCACCTTGCCCTCATAGAGATCAATCAAGGAAACTCTCAATGGGTATTGACTCGGAGAATGGAGAGATTTCACGCACTATTACTGTTGTGTGTGTCACAGTAGGTAGAATGGTTATCTTTATAAAGGTAGGGCAGAGCACAGTAAATCATATGACATAATTGAATGTAACATTTACTAAACTGAGTAAGATTAGGGGGAACAGAAAACAGTTGAAATTCATTTCAGGGTTACTTGCCCTCTTCATTGTCATATAAAATAGTTTACAATATAAATATTCAACTTTAAAGCTGCAATGATCAGGGCACAGAGCAGGTGCACTGACTATGCAAGATCTGTTCATTACAAAAAGCCATGCACTTATTGACTGGGTAGGAAGTACCTGTACAAGTCTCTGCCGTTGTTATGGTTGCAAAGCGAATGTCACTATCTGTTCAGTGATTGGATACTAACAGAGAGTAAAGATGAGTGTAAAGCAAGAGAAAAACGCATTAAAAAACAAAGCGGGAGAATCATGCAAATTGGGGGCTATGGAAAAAAAGATATCCCAAACTAATATTTAGAGTGAAGTCTCACACATATTCCTTGAGTAAATTGACAAATTCCACTGTAATCTGTAGCACTGCTCACAGCACAGCTTTTCTCAATTTTACCAAAAAAGATCTGCAATAATATAATTCCTTTTTTAATGTCTGAAAAATTACCTTTCAAATAGAATTGCTTCCACCATTTATTTTTCATTTCATTTCTTCTGCATTTCACATTGCCTATAAATATTGTATTTATATTTCGATAAGGCTTACTCCACAAGGACAGAAATAAATGACGAGGATCACATGCCTCCTGGTTGCTAATGCATTAGTATGTGCAGTGTAAAGCACTCATGTCCCATTTAATGTATTTTTAACTCCCGTGTCAGCACTGGCCATTAAAAGCATCCCAACTTTGGCCCTGTAACTCAGAGTGTTGGAAGATCCTTCCCTTGGTTTTCCTGTCAGTCCTTGAAAGACAATACAAATGAATTGACACCGTGGGACATTATCAAAGCTAAAGCTTCTTATTCGCCCAGTTAAGGAAGATAAATGCTCCCTCCAGATGCAATGTTCCCAGAGAATAACTTTACCCAGATTGCACACTGAAGGTCAGCTACCACCTGCTCTCACAATAATTGCAACTTTGACTGGTGAAGCAGCCAGAAATCAACAAAGAAATTATGGAGTTCAACATACAAACAAATCCTATATGATTTCTGGGCAAGGTACATTTAAGACTCATCAAATCAAATACTACTGCAATACAAAACAATTATACAGTCAAACACACATCCATTAATTCAATCCAAAGGTGGTTGAGCTCTCACTTTTTATTAAATCATTAACACATATTGGGCCAGACTATGCTTCTTACCCAGCAGATTGTCTTTAGCACTACAGAAAGAACAAAACATTTCAAAGCTGAAATTCAACTTGCAAAAACCAAGGCAATGAAGACTGCTTTAAAGTTCTGAGGAGTATTTTTTATTATTAAGGTAAAAATTAACAAACTAAGAATGGAAATAATAATTCTGTATGTATGGAATTATATAACTCGGGCAATTAAATCACTCAAGGGATATGAGTTATCCCTCTCCTCCACCATGATCATGTCTTGAGGTCTGCTGTTACATTCACTGAGCTGGAAAAACTGGTACACCTTTCAAGGGATTAAGTTGTAAAATCTGAGGACCAAATTGGATCCAAGGCTTTCACACTCCAAACCGATTCCACCAGCTTATCATCTGTATTCCTAAAAAGCAGAACCTGATGTGTCTACTGCAGAATTTACATGAACACCATATGCTTTATTCATTGGATATGCTTTCATGGGAAACCACCACTTTACACATTAAATGTATATAAATGAGGATGCTGATGAGGATTATTACTGTTGGATTATTTTGCACTTTTTTAATTATATTATGGTCAATAAACGATAAAGCCATGAACAGAATGATCTGTGGAAAATTAAACTCTTTTGTCTGTCTTCACAGAGCTTGATTAGGACTAGTCTAGGACTACTCTACCTAAAATAACATTGAGTAGCCCATGACTAGTGCTAATATGGGTCTGTGAAACCAGCCCTTTATGTGTTTGTATATTGCTATACATTAACATGCAGGAGTGTGATTCTCCTTTGAACAGTTTCTGCAGTATCCTCTCATGGCATTAATATTAATGTTTACATCACAAACTGCTGAATCCTTGTCCTTCCTCTTTTTTGCCCCTGTAATATAAAGTTACAAGGGTCAAAATGACTGAAACATATTTCTATATCTAAACGTATTTAACCACTTTAAATTAATCTATTCATTTTTTATTTGATGTAAGCATTTAAATGGTTGGAGGACAGAAATGGCATCCTGATAGGATTGATATGCTGCACTTGGTTTCACAGTCCATAAGCATGGAAATGAGGAGTTAATGGGAATAGCTGACTCTGCCGTGCCGTAACCTCCACTGCAGGGACGGATGGAGGTGAGCTATGCTGGAATGAGTTCAGCAGGGTTGCAGGTTACAGGCTCATATCTGACCACACTGATTGAGCACGATCTCAGGGAGAGGAGGCCGGCCTCGCTTGCCTTGACTGTGGAGCTCGCTACAGAAGAGGGACTTAAGTTCAGCAGTTCCAGTTTTGGATAATCAAAACTGAAAGGAATATATTAATAGGAATCCTAATTTTTACATACACTGACAGGTCCCCAGGAATGTAGGAACCCTATAGGAGTGTATTTTTCCTTCATTTATCTGCACCCGCTGCCTGAGTTTGTCATTCATTTCTGTATCTAAAAAGTCTGCTCCACAGGAAGTCATGTTTAGTTTGCTTTGCAGGGAAATATATATTTTTTTTTCCATGCCTTGCCATCACAGCAATGAAAGAGCAAGTCCACAAGGAGAGCTTTAAAACATGCCCCAGTGCCACAGGGCTGCCTCCGAAGCCCAATTACAATGTTCCTTTTATTGAATCAGACAGAGAAGAATGATTATATCAGAAACAGAAATTTATCTAGAATGCCACATGGCTTTCACGGTGCCTCACAGAGACTCATTTGAAAGAAATATGTTCAGTAGGAAACGTAGTTATCTCAGGTTCATTTACAACTTTCATAAGATAAGACCAGTTGAGCCGAGTGCATGTTTCAAATGATTGAGACTACGCAACAATGACACTTGTTATCCTGAAATAGTCGATATCTCTTCTTTATTGTTGAACATTTAGAGAATAACTGCACCCTATTTTAGTTTGTGTGCAAACTGTTTTAAAAGCCTGGGATAGCGTAAACCCTTGCTGAGTTTTCTGTCAGTACTTGAGATGCAACTCGTTTGAAGCAAGTGACAACCATCATACAAAACTGACAACACTTAATTGGCAATAATTGATCATCTTAAAAACAAAACAACAGATACATTATTTAGCTAACTTTTGTAGATTCTGCAAATACGTTGCGATGCTCAGACTTGGAAATGTGCCAAGCTCTATGAGAAGTAAAAAAAACAAAACACATGTGATAGATCTAAATAGTATGCAGGCTGACATTGACTGCATATTTTAGGGCCATACTACATTTATTAATAACTTATCAAGAAAATGGATTCATTGTTTAGATTTAAACATCACTCAGTGAGAAGACTTGAAGATCTGTCTGCTTTATGTTATGAAAAATTTAATAAATAAAGACCATCTACATTTGCAGAGATCTCTAAGGAAGGTTTTAGGTAATCCAATAGTTCAAAGCAGCTTTAGATTTTTACAAACACCAGGAAAACACATTGAAAACACTACTTACTCCACAGAATTAGTCATTCTTTCAACAGTTGCCAGAAAAAAGAACTTCAAAGATGCCTTTAACTTGTTAAAAATGCCTAATTATTTTTCAAAGAAAGGAATGCTCTTTGCATTAGTGTTTACCTTGTATATGTCACTGAGTTGTTTTCTCCTTTCCAAAATCATAGAGAGTTCCTATAGGAAGTATTCACCCCCTTGAACGTTTTCACACATTGTTGTGTTACAACCTAAAATGTTGATGCATTTAAATAGGCTTTTTCCCTTTGATTTACAACCTACTGGACACTTTCAATGTGCAATATGGGACAACATGGGGGATGACCGAATTTGTATATTGAATCAAATGCTTTCTTGTAGTCATCAAAGCCCAGAGCAAGCTCATATTCTCTGCATCTTTCCAATACTTCCAGTACAACTTGTATGTGATCCATCATGTTATATCGAATTCTGAATCCTGCTTGTTCTCTTGGTTGGGAGAAGTCCAGGGAGTCTTGAAGGAGATGTGTTAGTATCTTTTGTATAAGTTGAGAAGTAGACTAATGGGCCTATAGTTCTTCAGAGCTTGAAGCAGAATCATGGTTGTGTTGTTCTACTTTTAAGGAATTTGTTTACGTTTGAAACACATTGTGAAAAGCTGATGTTGTGATTTCCCATATCGTATTTTTCAAAGATTTGTTTTATAGATGTAACCAACTAAATTTATGATGTTTGGACTCTGAGGATAATTTGTATTTAAGCAAGGAGAGACGGGGATAAGGGATAATAGGGAATAAGCTTTGGTTAGTTAAAAAAGGTTGTGCTCTATTTAAACAAATAATCTAATTCTTTATCTCAGCCCAGTGTAATCCCTCTATCCGTTTAGACCTGATCCTACGTCGAATTTGAAAAGTGAAGAATGTGTGTCAATAATAATATGTAAGAGAATACTCCTTTTGGCTGGTGTATGCTACATCACTTCCAGTGAATTGTGAAGGTAAGGATGTTAACCAACATGCATCTCAGAGAAAGAGCTGGGCAAGACGTGTGATACACATACATCTGTATCATAACTGTCATAACGGCATTAAGTTTAAATGGAATTATGCACAGTGTGTACAATTCCTATTCTTTGAAATCAGACACTACAGTGAAATTGAAAAAGTCACATTTGTGAATTGCCACTGCTGGGAATTAATCAAATCACCTTTCAGAATCCTCAGGATAAATGAGCACTTTAAATGACTCATATAAATTCCTTTTAACTATACAGTAGTCTACCTAAACTGACCAAGGCATTTACCATACAGAGGAGAATGAAGGGAATACTCACAGAACACTATGAGTTTTTGAGAAATTAGAATATTTATCTAGAACAACAGCAGTGGCTGTAAATGAAGATAATATTTCTTATTTTCCTGGTGGAAATTAAAAACAATACCCTTCTCCACAAATCACGATAGTATCAAGTGTTATTCTGGCTTAAGTCCAGCACTTAATTAGATTTCTGCATCCCCAAAGTAGTTTTCTGAGAAGACATACTAATTTAGATACAGGCGTACTATGCAGTCCCCAAAACAACTGGCTGCTAGAGTATTGTCCTTAATATTGCCTGCATTAACTTGCAAAACATGCAAAACCAGCTTACATAATATAGAAGTGCAACTGCCTACTTTGTACTTTTGGTATTATATTACGCAAGAGGCTACTGGGAAGCATTTCAAAACAACAATGAATTTCAATTAGGCTTACTGCACACAATGTAAAAAAACATCTAATCATAGTATTTGAGCAGAAAAAAATTAAAAAAATACAGCGCAACTATTTGGCATAAGCACAATGAATATTGGAGGCAGATTTATTGAGAGTTTTGGAATGATATGTATTTGCATTTTGTCCCCAGAAAGACTTACACAAACAACTTTCAAATTGAGGTTTTTCCAACCTCAAAGTAACTTCAGCTGCTTGCTGGAAAGATTATGCTATTAAAGGTGAGCTAAAGATTTACAGAAATAGGTGAGAAATGCATTCTAATGCAAAATACCTTAACAAATCTGTTCCTGTACAACCAACAATCCCTCCTCTCATTTATTACCACAGATCCATGTACTCTTAATATTGTAATGTTAAAAAGCTACAAGTTATATAAAATGAAGAAGGCCGTAGGAGAATAAAACATTTGTATTAAAAAGAGGATGTGTCATGAGAGATTAACGTTGTACTGTTTGATTATACTTTTGATACATCATTATCACTACTACTGATAACAACAACAACAACAACAATATTAATAATAATACAAATAAGTCATGTTAGATGTTTCTGCAGCTTTTTTGAAAATTAAAGCTACCTAATCACACTGGCACCTCTCCTCAGCGATGCCCTCCGGGATACAATAGGAAGCAATTTGCTATTTATCTCCACTCAATATTTGGCCTCCTTCCAATAAATATACTCAATGGAAATACTCAATGAAAATGTGGCCTCCCTGTAAGAGGGACTCAAGGCCTACACTGACCTGATGCTCCCAGGAAGTGCACCAGAGTATAAGAGTAGAGAGGAGCACTCTAATCTCAGCTCGTTACCTGTATAAAAGGCACCTGGGAGCCAGAAATCTTGCTGATTGATAGGGGATCAAATACTTATTTCCCTCATTAACATGCAAATCAATTTATAACTTTTTTGAAATGCGTTTTTCTGGATTTTTTTGTTGTTATTCTGTCTCTCACTGTTAAAATACACCTACCATTAAAATTATAGACTGATCATTTGTCAGTGGGCAAACGTACAAAATCAGCAGGGGATCAAATAATTTTTTCCTCACTGTATGTCACCTTCTATTCAATAATGGTAAATAAAACATGAATTTTCCCCAAGACATTTAGACAAAATGTAAAATATATGCATGCATCTTTGGCACACAGATATGGGAATATTTGATTTCGATTTATCTGATATTTACAATATGCAGGCCTATATCCCACTTGATTGTAAAAGGTATTTTTTTAAATAATTTATAAGATACTCTTAATAAAGTAGAAAATGTGTAAAAGAAACAGCAGCGGTGTGATTTATTATTGGTGTGCGTTCGAAAAACCCTGCAAATGCAGTACATCTTAAGCTGCAGACAGCTACAGCTTCTCCACAGTCCATTCACAAATCATTTCCATCCCATTACCTAGCTATAGACCTGCTTTAAGAAGGAGAGGAATGCAGTGTGGAGGATTTATTATAGAAATGGGAATGGATTACAGCAGGTTGAAAGTGGCAACCTTTTGTGAATCTCCTGGAAGCAAATTTCACACTGCTTTCTTTATTATTTGTAAAAATACACACAATACTTTCATTTACCTTTAATTCCCATCACTTAAACCCATTGTGGAAGGTAAAGACCCACATTGTCACTCAATATATTTTATAACTTGGTATTGTCTTGTCCCCTCCTAAATTTGATTAAGTAAGAATTAATAATTTAAGAGATATTACTGTCATATGACAATATATTATTTCCTGAAGAAACCTTTGTGATGTGATCTGAATGAAAAAAGCCATATCACATTTATATTATGTCCATTTTATTGTTAGCACTAATAATCATAGTAAACAGCACTGCCTAATTACTCTGTTTACTTTGGGAGATGTTTCCTTTAACATGCTCTTTTAATAATCTGTAAGCAATTCCTTCCACAGAAAGGACTTTTGCAATATGTTGCTGTCAAATGCATTTTGCCATACAACAGACCCCTTTTGGAATTTATACATAGTACTCTAACCCTAAGGCAACTAATAAGTACTGTCACAGCCTGGCAAAGAGACAAACTGCAGCAATCTGATAGATATTGTTGGAATAGTAACTACTGTAGGACAGGAGTCCCCAGGATATTATTAACCTCACATCAGCCAGCTATTCTGGATGCAACCTCAACACATTTAAATGTAGGCATACCAAAACACTTCACCATCCACAGTTCAACATTCATGACTACATGTACAGCATACAACTTTAGTTGGTCTAATACTACATGTGTACCTATAGAACTGTTATTTATATTATTTAACCCAAATGTAATTGTAGATCTTCCTTCACAACTTTTTTAGTTAAATATAGGGGTTGGATTTCAAAAGACACATCCAGCATTTGTATTATTCAGTATAAACTAAAATAAATATTTCCACTTAATACATATATTGCAGAAATGAAACTCCAGCACAAGTATTCACACAAACTAAAAATGAAGGATTATTAATCTGAACTAAATATAACAGTAATTTGTGTCTCTAAACACTGTTTTGAACATAACCTTGTGGCTGCTACAATGGCATTTGTTTTCTTAAAGTCCAATAAATATATAGAAATATCAAGGGTAGGACACTGGCTGTGTATAAAAATCAGCACAAAAGATACCCTTCATGTTTCTACTGATCAATTAGTAAGATTCACAGATAAAAGTATAAAGAACATTCAAATCTGAGCCATAAATGGCACAATAAGCAAAAGCACCATGAAAGAAAAAACTAATTTTCACCTTGGCAACCCGTGTGCAATTCTTGTTTGAGTCTGTACATTGTGTGTAACTGCCAAGCATTGACTGCTGTATAACCAAAGTAATCAGTAGAAAGTTAGTAGAAAAGCTCTGTGTGGGGCTACGGAGATTCACTTAGACACCAATTTGTGTTTTGCCTGCATACTGGAGAGGAGATAAAAAATAAAAATAAAAACACAATGCCGTACATTAATCTTTCTCTCCATGCCACTGAATTCCTTCTAAGATCTGTGCAACATTTTACGCCTCTCAACAGCCACATCAGTTATCTAATGCAAGGAAATTCAAACAGAGCAATTCAGAAGCACTCTTAACTCATTTACAAAACATCACATTTTTGAAGTACTGAAGCTGTTTCTTTCTCCCTTTATTTTTGGAAAAGGGAATGGAATGAACACAGCATTCTAATTACCAGTCCAGTCACCGGGATTAGATCTGCTACTGACCAATCGTAGGCCCCGAATCAATGCATGTTTGATGTCTTGGCACATGTAAAGAAGGGGGTTGTACTCGTCAGTGGGCACACATTGAAACACGTGAAAACAAAGCCGATCTTGGTTATGAAAGAATTTACTGCTGTGTCACCACACACAGTCTCACAGATATCTCAAAGGTGGAAATGATGTACCCCATTATCATAACTAGTCATGGTTCAGTACTTTGCAGGCTGTTTTTTTTAAGCACTAACGAGTGAGAAGAGACTGGAATGGTCCAGCAGAGAAAGGACCTCAGAACTGGCAAAAGTCAATGAAGAAGAAAGAAAATACTGTGAAATGTTTACTTTATGAACAATTACTTGGAATATACCAACACACAGCCTCCTAACAAAAGGTTGATTCACATTTGGTGAATAATAAGTTGTCCACAACCAAAATAAATATAGTGCTTCAAGTATTGTAAATGTATGCCCCATTGAGACCATGTTATTATAACAAAACAACCACTCAATTTTGAGATGAAAGACCGAGGAGTGAAGTTACCGCAGTACCAGTATACATTGGGATAACCTGTAAACATAGTTTAAGCCATTATTCCAGTATACAGATGTTAACCCATTTGCAAGTTCCAAATTACATAAAATATGTTTTCAAAATTATTTAACAGGAGGCCAGACCTGCCAATGGACAGATTTCTGAAACATTTCCAAAAGAAAAGCCAGTTCATTTTCTAGGTAGCTTATTGTAGTTGTACTTGCTTTACACCAGGCACTGAGTTGCCTTGCAATAAACTGTATAGCCCTAGGCTAAGATGACAGTTTAATCTCCTCAGTAAGCAAAGTTACTTATAATAATAACATAGTAAGAGCTTTCACATTCACCTGTGAATCCTTATTCAAATCACCTCATATGGTGTCATTTGCCACCCTATCCATAAAAGCAGCAGGATTTTTATAATCACTAACCCGCCAATTTATTCCACACACCTTTTTTGACCACCCTTTGGAGACTTGAAATACATTTTGTTGGTAGCTGCGTTTCTGAAACTGAAGTCTTTCGATTCCTTTTAAGCCACATCTGAAACATCCCTAAGGATTTACATTATAAAAGTTCAACCCTTTGTTGAACACTTACAGTGAGGGAAAAAAGTATTTGATCCCCTGCTGATTTTGTACGTTTGCCCACTGACAAAGAAATGATCAGTCTATAATTTTAATGGTAGGTGTATTTTAACAGTGAGAGACAGAATAACAACAAAAAAATCCAGAAAAACGCATTTCAAAAAAGTTATAAATTGATTTGCATGTTAATGAGGGAAATAAGTATTTGATCCCCTATCAATCAGCAAGATTTATGGCTCCCAGGTGTCTTTTATACAGGTAACGAGCTGAGATTAGGAGCACTCTCTTAAAGGGATCTCAGCTCGTTACCTGTATAAAAGACACCTGTCCACAGAAGCAATCAATCAATCAGATTCCAAACTCTCCACCATGGCCAAGACCAAAGAGCTGTCCAAGGATGTCAGGGACAAGATTGTAGACCTACACAAGGCTGGAATGGGCAACAAGACCATCACCAAGCAGCTTGGTGAGAAGGTGACAACAGTTGGTGCGATTATTCACAAATGGAAGAAACACAAAATAACTGTCACTCTCCCTCGGTCTGGGGCTCCATGCAAGTTCTCACCTCGTGGAGTTTCAATGATCATGAGAACGGTGAGGAATCAGCCCAGAACTACACGGGAGGATCTTGTTAATGATCTCAAGGCAGCTGGGACCATAGTCACCAAGAAAACAATTGGTAACACACTACGCCATGAAGGACTGAAATCCTGCAGCGCCCCCGCAAGGTCCCCCTGCTCAAGAAAGCACATGTACAGGCCCGTCTGAAGTTTGCCAATGAACATCTGAATGATTCAGAGGAGAACTGGGTGAAAGTGTTGTGGTCAGATGAGACCAAAATCAAGCTCTTTGGCATCAACTCAACTCGACGTGTTTGGAGGAGGAGGAATGACCCCGAGAACACCATCCCCACCGTCAAACATGGAGGCTTTGGGGGCGTTTATCTGCTAAGGGGACAGGACAACTGCACCGCATCAAAGGGACGATGGACAGGGCCATGTACCGTCAAATCTTGGGTGAGAACCTCCTTCCCTCAGCCAGGGAATTGAAAATGGGTCGTGGATGGGTATTCCAGCATGACAATGACCCAAAACACACAGCCAAGGCAACAAAGGAGTGGCTCAAGAAGAAGCACATTAAGGTCCTGGAGTGGCCTAGCCAGTCTCCAGACCTTAATCCCATAGAAAATCTGTGGAGGGGGCTGAAGGTTCGAGTTGCCAAACGTCAGCCTCGAAACCTTAATGACTTGGAGAGGATCTGCAAAGAGGAGTGGGACAAAATCCCTCCTGAGATGTGTGCAAACCTGGTGGCCAACTACAAGAAACGTCTGACCTCTGTGATTGCCAACAAGGGTTTTGCCACCAAGTACTAAGTCAAAGGGGTCAAATACTTATTTCACTCATTAACATGCAAATCAATTTATAACTTTTTTGAAATGCGTTTTTCTGGATTTGTTTGTTGTTATTCTGTCTCTCACTGTTAAAATACACCTACCATTAAAATTATAGACTGATCATTTCTTTGTCAGTGGGCAAACGTACAAAATCAGCAGGGGATCAAATACTTTTTTTCCCTCACTGTATCTTCCAATCATAATCTCCCGGCCTTTCTGCTGTTATTGCTTCCATTATTTAATCATGCAGAGTGTTTCGGTCCTCAGCTTTGGTGCATGTGCGTGTGCATGTCTGACGGGACTCCCTTCCACTCTTCTCTGGGACTTCTGAGTCATTACACTTTGAATCGCAGCATAATCTCTTCTGACAAAATGAAGTAACAGATGAAGCAGCTGATAGAGGTATAATGGATTAGACTTGATCAGCTTTCTCTCATGCTTCAACCCCCATCTGCCAGTGCAGTTCGAAAATTCCTATAGAGCATTTTCATCCGTGGGTTTAAAGTTTATTTTTCACAAGTTTAAATGTTTCACAATCATAAGGATATTTCCCTTTAAATTCATTAGCTTCCTCTTTTCGCTACAAGAAATTCCAAGTCCGAATGCCTGAAACATGTCAAGCCGTTGTCTGTGTAATTTCATAGAATGCTGAGAACAGAAGGCACAATAGTCTTTAAATGTGTCATCATATTCATATCTCCAAAGTCTACTGCTTCAAAGAGTTTTTCTTTTTTAGATTAATTCCCTGTAGCCGCCTGAGAAGAGTGTTCTGGTCTGTGCACATCTTTCTTTCAGTTTCTATAACAGTCTGTGTGTCATAGTCCTTTTGTAGTAAACAAATACTACTACACACTAAGATGGTTGTCTTAGTTTTATTCAACCATGCATTACATAAATATAATAATTAATGCTTAGATTTTGTTTACGCTATTCTTTGAAATCAGCTTAAACCCCTATACAAGCGACTTATCCATTAAAAAACTTAAAATTATGTTTTTTTTAATTTTATGTTTTTTACCTTGGATTAAAAGTGTATATTTTGAAAATGTTTGTCACACTTGTTTTTTAAGCATCTTAAAATATTAGGCTAAAATTTAAGGTCAGTTAAATTAATCACAAACATAGCTAATGTTCCCATGAAGCTGACCACAAATTTGGACAATAACCAGGGGCAATCCCCACATGAGTAAAACCTATTTAGAGGGTAATTGGCAATTACTTAAACCATTCTTAGTTTAACAACCAGCCAATGAAAATGTGAATAAAGCAGATGTCAAGGATTGATTTTGGGATCAAGACAAGTCATTATTTCTAAAGGGACATAACCTCAGTGAGTTTAAAGTGGAATAGATGTAGTGAATTTATGAAGAAAAGCAGACATAGACCATATTCTGACCATATTCATTTAGCTCTTAAATATGCCTAAATGTGACTGACTTTTCCAACATTTAATCAACACTTCTATACCAATGACTTTCAGCTCTTGGGACATCAGAGCACAAGATGAGATGAGAGATGAGAGAAGGTCATTCATTGTTCTTGTCTGGTTTTGAATTGATCCCAAACCTTCATACTGTCACCTCTCTCTGCACTGCAAAGAAGGATGCTTCTAATTTAACCCGTTTGCATTCAATCACCTTCATTTCTTTTTAAAACCAAAACGAATGTGGTCCATCCTAATCTTCTCACGTAGAACTGCATTGGAACAGACAAGCAACAAAAACTGATTATAAATCAAATGTATTCATTTTGTGTAGATACACTGCTTTTGTATTTAAAAATACATTTCAGCTGCCAGGTGGCATTTTGAATTGCTTCAATTCATTTTGGTAGTTAAAGGTTATATTCCTAATTCGAATCCACTAGGCCCATGGAAGATCTTCCTGATACAAATACAGGCTTTGCTAAAAATAAAAAATAAAAAATAAAAGTAATAATGATTACCATATAGGTCCTTCTGTTTGTTCTGTATTAACACGCTACACAGTAAGGAAGGTAGGGTGCGTTCCTAGACAGCAGGAGACGGTTGCTGCCTGCCACTGCGCCAGTGCAGGGCTGCACCACGCTGTCCTCTCCATGCATCTTCAGTGCGTCTACAGGGAGGATACTAACTAGGTCAATGAAATTCCGTCATCAGGCTCCTCTAAGCCAAAAGAGCTGAAAGCTGCTTTCTGTTCTTTCAACTTATTTGTAAGTCAGAAAGCAATAATGACCTGGCACTGAAGATACAAAACCCGTTCCCACTGCCCACACAGATACAACTTCTATATTTCCAGTCTTGCTGACTGCAGTCAAACCCAGAGGACCTCTCCCAGACAGGAAGCAGGTTACTGTCTCCACAGGAACAACAAACATCTCAGGAACATAAAGAAAATGAAACAGATTGGATTGGTGATCTAAGCAGGATGCCAGTTAGTGAATGTATAATATATTACGTTTGTGAGTTACAATCCATTAAATACATTTTCCACTTCCACAATCTGCAGTCTTGGATTTGTGGAAGTTAACAACCTATTACAAAAATTGACACATTGTTTCATTTTAATATTCAAATAAAAATGAAAACATTGCATAATAAAACCGGTAGTTTGAAAGCACTGATGCGGTACTCAGTTAAAATGATCTCCTTTCTATGAATTCCCTTCTTGAGGTGTATAAGTGATTGAGATATAATTTCTAAATTATTGCAGGTGCTTAGAACTCTGCAGTCTTCTATGTGGTTCATCAATCAAAGGATTGTCAATTAAATGTATATAGGCCTTGCTCATAAATTGTGAACTATCTTTCACTGGATATAAAAAAGGAATCTAGGATCCAAGAGAATGACTTTCTTTTGAGCAACATATCCGATATAGCTATTTCTTCTCCCAAAGTTTTAATTGTTTTAAAATAAAGAGCAATTGTATTTTTGTCATGTATAATATTGTGCAATGTTGAGCATACATTACACACTAAAGGACAAACTTGTGACAGAAAGGACTCAAGCAGATCAAAAGCAACAAGGATGAAACACCTTACTATAGAGTATTAAGATTCAAAATACATTTAAAATATTTTAATTGGTCCTAGAGATTCACATCTGTGATTCCAAGCATTCAGTTTATTTTCATGTTTAGTTACATGAAGCAACAAACTTATGATATTTCTTTCTATATTCACTGGACTGTGAAAGGGGAAACAGATGGTCATATATTAAAAAATAACAAACTGTGAACATAGGCAATGTCAAAATACAAGAATGATTGTTAGAAAAACAGTAACAAAACAAGTAGTACTCCACATCTGCCTCAAACTCAGAATAGGTCTTGGATGTCAGCAGAACATTTTAGTTGTTTGAAAAGGTTTTCCCAAAAGCACTTCAACTGCCTGTGAACATTTTCCTGAAACTAATGAGGGTCTGGAAGCTGAACTTAGAACACAAGTTCTCTTTTGAAGGTGAACACTGCTGCTGTGTGAAATAAGTTAAGAATGTTTTATATTCACCTAAAGCCGACACTGTTGATATACACGTATAGAATTACAGCAAACTAAATATCAGCCTGATTCTTTAACTGAGCCTTTTAAAAGAAAATAAATACAAAACAAGCTGAATACCTGTCAGATCTGTTCATGTAGGAAAGGAAAGTTTAATTAGATTATTTAACGTTCATCAGCTTCAAGACATTCATAAGAAGCAGGATATATGTTTTATTAGTTAGCCATGGATATAGTCTAGATATGGAAGAAGTCCAAATGTATTAGTAAAACACAGACTAAAAAGACAAAGCAGAATAATTAATATGGATCTGGATGCAGAATGATTGTTATCCCTTTCAGGAGTCTGACATCTAATTACATTTTCTGTACTTAAATTCAGACACTGAATTGCACTTGAGAGAACCATCTTGAATGTCTGACAGTAATTTCTACTTATGGGCTATTGCTTAAGTTTTAATGAAATCTTAAAAAAAATATATAGAGAGAAAATTATGCATGTAGGAAAATAACAAGTATCAACCATATCTAGCTTTCAGTTCAATATTGAAGGTCTCCATTTAATGCCTTTCAACACTAGTAATACAAGGCTATCAGCTGTTCTGATATAGCTTTCTGACAGGAAATATACCCCTTTTTTTCTTCCTCTTCCCCAGCAATCCCACAGGTCTGCCAAGTCATTTCATAACAGTTCTGGTGCAAAACTCCCAGCAGCTGTTGCCTGGTCCCTTAATCCTCACACAGCCTTGTGCTATTCACTCAGCCCAAGCTTTCTATGGGGCACTAGCCCTGCCTGTCTGTCTCTATGCACACTGTCTGGCCTCTATTTTTTGGCCCAGGGACCAGCTTTAACTGATGACCTGAGAAATAAACACATGCACACAGACACACACCAGCCTGCAGCTGCTCCAAAGCGTTTTCAACCTTAAGGTATTGCCCTGGGTATTTCAAAATAAATAAATAAATCTGCTTCTCCTACTATCCAGACTTAGCCTACGAGTTCCACAGAACAAAATTAGAAAAATCCCAGTAATCCTAGTACACAACATTCACTGCACTAATTTGACTCCAATGGTCTGTCTTCATTTGATTGTTTTATTGGTCTAAAGCAAAGCTGAGACATCCAACAGAGCATGAACAATGACAGACATGGGAATTAAATTACCATACTTCAGGGTGCCAGTCATACAGTATGCCTGTCATTTGTGTTTACTCAGAGAAAGTGAGTGATCTGGGAATAAAAGAAAGCCACAGATACGGGTGTCTCCAGTGTTATCACTTCTTCTAAACCACTCATTCACAAATGAAGACATACTGCTGGCCTGGCTGTAATTACTTAACCCAACAGTTTATACAATCCAGGCAGCTTCAACAATCAGGCAATATGAAATCCCCTTGATTGCTGAACCTATAAGGGCTTGATTAAATCTTGATTAATTCACCAATTACTGGTAATAGTCTGGTATTATTATTATTTTTTAATCTTGTTGTTAAAATACATATCTGTGTGGTTTCACTCCATTGCCCTGAAAAAAATCAAGACAGAAATCACATAACAGCGCTACGAATGCAAGGCCAGTCCGGTCTTGGGTGAACCTCCAGAGAGCTGAAGTAGTCTGAATCTAGCCTTTTTCCGACAATCCTCTTTTTTCTTTTGGCTCAGAAAAATCAATGGTACTCCCTGCATCTCTTGGTTCTGTATTTACATTGTAACATAGTTCACACAGATAATTAATCTTCTGGGCATAGCCTGCCTAATTTGCTAAAGGTGCAGACAGAACTTTAAATTTTTTATGTAGCCACTTGCCACTGTGGACTTCAGTTCTCAATCAAACGGGCTCTTAGGTACACAGCCGACTTCAAAAGGTCAACAGTCTCTATAATGCAAGAATAGGCAAAGAAACTTCTATACAGCATATACCTTACATCTTAATTAAAGTAAGTATAAATCTTGATCTTTGGCATTATTTTAAACTCTGTAAAAGTAAACGCAACATTGTTATTTCCCACTAAAGGTAGTGCGTTAAAATGCAGCTCTATTTTTATTTGTACAGTAATCCCTTGTTTTTGAGGAACCTAACCCCCGCGGTTGGCAAAACTAATAGCCTATGCAGAAAAATAGGGTTAGGTTCCACAGTCGTGATTAACACTAATTTGTTAGCATAACTATGCATCATGTACACTAAAAAACATGGGAAACATGTACATATGAACACAAATATTTTAATTTACCCTTAATATTGATAAAGAAGTCCAGATGATGACGATGAAGATGATGGTGATAGTGATAGGGGGGTGGTTGGTTATAGGCCATGATTTAAAGCATAAATAAATTAAATATATAATATAAGTTGGCCAAAAATCTCGTGGGCTCACAAAACTCTGGATACGGATAACTGTACACCGCGGTGGCCAAAACAGTCTTTAAAATATTTTATGTAAATTGTCGAAACTGCATTAGGGAAACCCATGGTCGGTGACGGATTACTCTACATTCTTTCCCTTCATTGATTTTTGTCTTCTTTCATTAGCTTAAGCTGACCCAAATAACCCAGAATAGCTTCTCTTCATCTTGTTAACATCATGGTAAGGGTACTTGAATAAACAGGTCTTAAACAGATTTAGTTCCTGCAAGGTACTTCAACAAACAAAACAAACCAACAAATCAAAATAAAAGCCATTCCATTTGGTATTACCACGCATCCCTTTAAGACACAGATCCCATACCTGATACAGAACCATTTGCAAAACAATGTGAAATGTACCCTCTGAACAAAATGTGATCCTTACCTCCTTCACCCTTTCAAGTTCATTGTGAAGAGCCTGTTTGGATATCTCCACCTCAATGATCTTTTGGCGAAGGAGCTCATTCTCATCCTCTGCCTTCGCCCTCTTGTCCTCCACGCTCTCCAGCTCATGGTGGAGACGTACAGAGACATCTTTGGCAACCTGTTAACACAAACATCAATTCCCATGTTAAACGCGTCAGGCAGGTTTGACTGTTCTAATCGAGTCTATAAAAGATAAATACATGAAAATATAGTGTGTAATTAAAGGTTTAGCAACTTTGGGTATCCAATGTAAAGTTGCTTGTTACTTTGACAATACATGGAAACTGATAAACCATGGCAGTCAACATCCATCCAAACGCCACGTCCTGACCATGTTCCCAAACCCTGACCTGTCTTTGCCCTTTATTTAAAAAAAAAAAAACATAAACCCCTTTATGGGAATAACATCACAATTGCATCATGATTTCTTCATGCAGGAAATCCTACAACAGCCTATAATAGCCTTTTAAAACATAAATTAAGATGCCTTATTCTCAAAAAACATGTAGTCCAATTACAATTATATTACACTACAATGAGAAAACCTTAGAAAAAATAGATAGTAATCCTGAGCAGTCTTACTTATGTCCATGTTATTAATTAAGGACAAATGGGATTCCACAGGATAGGAAACTATGCTAAACCTTGACAATTACAATGTAAATACGGTACATGACTGCAAAACTGTTTTTCTGAGACACCGGAGGAATTTCTTCTTAAATATTCACTCACAAAGTGTTAACTGTGAGTACTGTTAGCATGCTAAATCGAGAGGAACATAACCCCTAGAGCAGAGTCCATATGCTTACTCTTAGGCCATCATTTCGAGGGGCTGGGTTGGTTATGGTGTTTTCCAATTGCATTTACACTCTGAAGAATTCTCAAATGCAGTTCAAGTAGATTTTAAAATGTGCACTGTCCTCAGTCTAACCCTCTCTGTTTAAAAACCTCCCTGCAGTTGAATGCACTTCAGTGTCTTTTAGAGATGAGGGAGCCAAGATGTACTTAAATTTACCCTCACAGTGGTGGGCTGAGGCAAATTGTCAGGGCATTGCACGGAAACTTTTAATGTGAATGTTTTTGTAATGATATTGACAGAATACAATCCAGCACAGCATGTAATTGTCTCATAGTTTGAGGGTGGTTTCTCTTGCATATGCCAAATTCAATTTCAAGTTGAAAAATGATTGATATTAAAAGAGTTTGGTTTTATCAGTGAGAGGAATCAATAATCCTATATTAACAATTTAGAAAAATGGGCACATCAAATAATTTACTTTATCTTCTAAATGTAGTTTTATTTGTTTTAATGAATATCACCACTCAGAGATATAACTATATTACAGACTTTCGAAAGAGAAAAAATATTTGAAACTACAGACAGGAGCCCACATCAAGCTGAAGGACATGGTACCGACATCTCCTGCAGACTGTGAATAGGAAAACCAAGCACCCACCTTGAGATCCTGCTCCAAGCTCCTGACCAGCTCCCCATCCACTTGTCCAGTCTGCGCCACCTTCAGACTCTTCTGCTCGGCCTTCCTGAGACGGTACTGCAGGATGCGGCAGTTCTTGTTGGCCCGGTCCAGTTCCCGTCTCAGCTCCTGCAGCTGATAAACGTCCTCCTCCAGGTAGCTGTCCCTCATCTCCTCCATCTCGGCTCGCAACTCGTCCACTTCATCCTAGAGGGAAAGACAGAGAGTACTGGTCATTAACCTCCAGGAAGGGACAGCTTTTTCCATGCAATGAGACCAGGAACAGTCACTTTCTCACAGTGTCATATAGCTCCCTCACAGGATTAGAGCAATGTCCACTCCTGTCACTGTTTTGAGGAAATATCTGAAAAGAAATATGGCATTCATGTTCTCTGAGCAGACCCTTCTGATTCCAAGCATTCTTCTATAATCTTTCTCCTATATTAAAGCTTTCTACATTATACAGCTCTGGAAAAAATTAAGAGATCACTTCAAGTAAAATATTTATTCCACCTTACTGACTAATGTCCCTTTAAGATAGAGAGATTACATTTATTGAATACAGAGTAGCAACATATCACATATGTATCAAAATAACTTTTAGAGTTTTGGAACATCCTGTACCTTCCTGGATCATTTTGTTCTGGTACAGTTGAAACATTATTCAAATAAGAGTGTATTTCCTGTTCCTGACACATTTTGTGGAAGGTGCATTTTATCAACAATCAATGAAGTAAAGTTAATGCAATGTTTTTTTCTATTTATGAAACAGGAGCATTATACAGAAAGGATTTTTGACCATGCTACACAGAAGCTGTATTTATTGTATTTCCTAGGTTGTTGTTCATTTCCTGGGCTGATCCATTTAAAATATTTTCTTACATAAATGCAGCATAATCACTAATGCACAGCAGATAAACACAGATCTGAATGATTAAAAAGCCATGTGGACCTATATCACAGTTACTGTGCGTCTGCCATTCATTCATAAATGGAGTAAGTGCAGTCTAACTGTGAAGGGTAAACTGGCAGCCTATGGAGTTTGGCTTGGATATGTTTCTTCTAATGATACCCATTATTCAGCGTTGAAAGAAGGACTTTCAACCTGACATTTCACTGGCTAAAGACCTGAATGTAATCATTAGCAATCCTGCCACCAAATTTGAAAACAGGATTAGAACGTTCTTTATTTAATATTTTCATTGATGGAGGGCAGAAATGGGACTTTAAACATGAGGAATTACCAAGGATTACACGTTATATAATAGACCCTTGGCATTGCTTATCTTAATCTCTGGTAATTCTCTCTGTGGTGATCCCTGCTATATAAATGAATTTTAAGATCAATTGAAACATTTTAGAAACAAATTAAATACAATACCTAAATGTATAATCATTACATTGCAGCGTTTTCAATCATCCTTTTTTTCCTGTTGCTTTCATTTCACATTCTTCTATGTTAGTTAATAAAATTCTGATTTGGGTGACCATATATTCTTTGCTCTTTTAAAGTAAATTAAATGCAAATTATTTTTACACAATTCTCTGGTGATCTAAACATTTTCTATAGGAGTATTGTAATAATCATACTTTAAATACCCAGCGATTCTATTTTGTGTAATACGATATGTTTTCAGGTGGTTTCAGGATAACAATTATTAGTAATTTAATTTTAAAATCACAACAAATAATGTTTGTATTCTGGTTGCAGGATAAACCTGGCTAGTCAGATGACAGCATAAAAACAGTGTTCTGCTGTACTGCAACTGTCAAAAAACAAGTGTGAGGATCAAGGGATATTGATCGAATTAAGACTACATTATAATTGAGGGGAAATGTAAATAGCCTGCCTTAGAGAGTCAGCTGGTCATTGACCCTACAGACCACATCAAGAGGAAGCTATTGTGTATCACCTCACACAAATGCATGACTGTTCCCTTCTGGGCAATGTAAATACCCAGGACACAGCTGGCTATCAAGGGGGCTCAGAAGTGTTGCCATTACATGCTATAATACATCTGGACACAGTTTGACTGTTATCATGTCCTCAGGGACCTTGCCATTGTATCACCAACTGCCACTGTGTACACAGAGCTGGTGAAGCCAATTAAGTCACACGTCTTCATAACAAGTGAAAGAATACCAAATGTTGCTCTCAAAACTATTTTTTTTTTTACTAAGTAGAGAAATAAAGTTAAAAAAAAAACCAATTGAATAATTGACCATATCTTCTACACCACAATTCCTCATTATATCATAAGAGAACACTATACTTGCTGAAAAGGCCTCTTTTAATATTTCAGTATTGCCTGTACCTTATCCCATGAAAAAGCACTTCTATTTTGACACAACCCTATAGTAAAAACATATGAAACACATTGCAACTCGAGGCCTCCTTTCAAATGGCAAATATTATTTAGCATTGACAGGTCTTCAGTGTTGCACTATACTTGCCTTCAAAACAGGTTTAACGCCCCCTTTAATTGGCATGGTCTGAAATGCCATCTGTGGTTTGCTTTATACCTTCTGATGTGTGAAATTTCAATTAATGAAGACAGCCTTAAACAAATACAAAGTATCCGTGTAGTTACATATACAGTTTAAAGCAAGTGTTTTTCATTTTAAAAGCATGATTATTTAACATTGCATTCATTAATCACATCAGCAGCTTTCAAGTTGAAAATTTGTTGCAAGTTGGAAGGTGTTTTAATAGCTTGTACACTGCAGCAGTTCCAATTGTTCTTCTTTGTATGGGGAACTGAAGAGCATATTGCTTTTTTCTTGAATGCACACTACACTTGAGTGTGCAAACAGTTGTCAGTGTTTGGAATATATATACTCACGCTCATCTGTGGTCTTGACAAGAGTAGACACTAATTTATAATCTTAATTTAGTTTGTTCACCAATTTAGCTTTTATCTTTAATTCATCACATTAATACTAATTCTGCCTTAATCTTGTAAATTATGCTTTAAATTCTGGTGTCATCTTAATCATTTAACACTAACTCCACACATTTGTTTAAAATATAATAAAATCCTAGGTGTATTGTTACTGCAGTGTCTGTAAATACATTAAGTGAAAAACCTGTTTTGAATTAAAAAAAGAAAAGAAAATATATTCAGGGAAAGTAAAGGATAAACCTCCTTCCCTTCACTCACAGAAGGGAGTAACTATAATGTTGGCCCAACACTCAGTTTCATGCAAGTGAAATACTATCAACATGTGTGGTTGGCTTCCAGTCTAAACAAATAGCCCACCCGGTGAACCTGATACAGGGGCGCAATGAATGATAATTAGTCATGTTTAGGGCTGAATCCGGGGGGATTGTGGAGTAAAATAAAAGCAACAGGGATACAGCCTCGCAGTCTCCTTGGCCTCAGGTCGAGTCTTTTCAAAAGGAATGACTGCGCAAAGAAATGGTTGCGCTTCATGAAGGATGTCAGATCTTTCACCAGAATGAGTTAAACCGCAGAGATATTTTATTCCCTGCAGAAATCCGGTGATGCACAGCTTCATATTAAACCAATAATCAACTAGTTTCATACATGAGGATGGATTTAGCTTTACATGAATAAATGCTGGTTCCTGTGGAGTCTAAGGCAACCCAGAGGCAAATAATAATGAATGTTTATATATTGGACCTTTATGAGCATTGCCTAAACAGCTTTTACACTAAACGTGCAAACATAGTAAGTACAGTAAAATCAATGTACGATACACTTTTTTCATTACCTTGAGATAGTCATTTTCGGAACGAAGATCGTCGATTTCCCTTAGCAAATCCTCCTCTATTAACCCCTTCTTGCCCAGCAGCATGAGGTCTGCAGGGGTGCTCGGGGTGCCCAGTCTAAGATCCAGTTGACCAAAACCTTTCTGGGCATGTCCTGCCCCGCTACCTGGTCCTTGCATGGACAACACATGGGCCACCTTGTCCTTTGCTGTGGCCGGGGACGCCGAGCAAGCTGGGGGTTCAACAATACGAGGTATGTTATGAGATCCACCCGAGGTTTCTGCAGATGAAGCCCCGAAAGGCAGGTTATCTCCAGCACGGAGGTCCCGGTCGCTGGACCCGGAGCCGGAGCCGGTGCCGGACTCGGCATCGCTGCTGGCCGCCTGGGCGAGCCTCTGCTCATCGGATAGGGGCTCGGAGGGGCAATCGGACAAGTCAGAGCTGCTGTCCGTGTGGCTGATCCTGCCCAGCCCGGCTCCTGCTTGGGGGCCACCAGCCGGGCTCTGGCTGGGTGAGCCGTGGGGCGACTCCGCTACTGTGCATCTTTTACCCTTTTTCCCTTTAGTGTTTTGATGTGTGTCACCCTGTTTCCCGGCCACTTTCTGCTCGGCACTTCCATGTTGGATGACCTTAGTTGCCTTTTTGGTTGCTACCGACTTAGTGCTACTTTTGGCAGGAGAGGGCTTGTCCTTTGCACCGGGGATGCTGCGCCTGGACAGCCGGCTTTGAGTCGCCGGGAGCCCCGTTGATTGCTGCTGAGGCTGCTTACTCGACAGGTTGGGAGATTTGGGAGGAATAGCCGGGGGTTTGGCAGACGAGCGTGAGTGGATATCCTTCAGAAAGGGTCTGGCAGGGGAAGGCGCTCGGTTCAGCTTTTTCTTCTCAACTAACTGTTGGTTTTGCGGCTTGATTTCATGATTGCTGCCATTTAAACTCTCCATCATCCATACGTACGAGGAAGGAATGGGGAGGGAAGAAATGATCAATCCTCAGCCCACACAAATAATAACCCTGGCAGATCACATCAGCAACACAGTCCTGTCTTTCCGTTTTCCTTCTCATCACTTCGGATTGGTGCACACCTTGTCAAACACTCACATCCCAGCAGGAGATTATTTCCATGGATGGTCAAATAAATCTTCTTGCCCCCCCAACACCCCCCACCTACCTCCGGTCTCTCTCCTTGAACCAGTTCAGAAAATGCTGCAATCAATGGAATTTGCAATCGATGCGATGCAAGTCACACCTGCAGTGCTATGGGGGGGGGGGGGTTGTCTTCAGTTTCCGTTTATGTGCAATTTGGATTCAAGTCAAAAAAAAAAAAATCCCCTCCATATCTCCATTCCATCCCCCCTTTCCCCCCTCGGTCGGTGCCCGTCTTTCTTCCCTTCCTGCTCGATCTGACGTGAGAAATCTGCAAACGCTGCGGTCTCTGCTGCTCCTGCCGCCCGTGCGCATGCGCTCTCTGCTCACAAACACTCACACCCCACGTCTCTGAAGTCTGAGGAGGTTTTGCATGCCGGCTGTGAATGGGGATGTCTGGAGCCCCGTCTGTGTCCTCTTAAAGACCACTGGCCTATCCGACAGTAAAGTGGGAAGCTTTAAACAATTAGAGTGGTTGCCGATCTCAGCCCCCGATCGGATTTTTTATTTTCAATTACAAAAAAATGAAATGTATTTCACACTGCTATTTTTCATTGTAATCCAAGTTTGTTTCTGCAATACACTGATTTATACTAAAACAAGCTAGTGTACACGTGACTTAGCCTAATGCATAGTCTTAACTAAAATGTATTTTCAGCACAGTATGTCTGTATGGATGGGTAAGTCTTTTTTTCTCCAATAATACATGTTTGTTATACAGGTTTCATTGTATCCATGTATTATAAAGTCAGAAACAAAACATTGTGGGACCTAGTAACCCCACTCTTTGTTATAGTGGTAATTGCTTAATGATTACCCTATGGCATTTAAAAATGGATGTCCTATTATTGTCTACCCCCACTGATTTTTTAAGTATAGGCGGCAGTGATTTCATAGTATTATACATATGGCATCTCTCATACTTCTCTTTAGGGCCTAACACAAACCTGATGAAATCTTAATTTTTAAATACTAGATCATTTTACATTGTCCATAATGAAGCTGGTTAGAAAATGTAAATATAAGCTATAGATCTCCTTGTATAGCATTGCTTGGGAGTTTTTAAAGTGTTTTCACACACAAAATAAAGTTTGTACAGCTCCTAGCAGTGTACTCTCTCAGTCATTTAGACTTTGAAACCCAAAATTAACTGTTTGAATGATCAAGTATGCATTGGGTTTATCTGAAGGATATCACAATCCAAATCAAACCATTAATTTCAGCAAGAGATTTCATGCAATTCTCATTTCAAAGCAAGCTAGCAATTTCACGTGGAGGGTATACATTTTCAAATGATAAGAAATGAAACACTAGTTTCAGTCACATCCTGCAGTGATTATATATTCTGTGTACACGTGTTTCCAGAATTAAACAATGCTTAGAATGCAGACATGTTTTATTGTGATGCTTATTGTAAAGCATTTTGATTGCCTGCTAACGTAAATTAAATTGATTGCTCACACCTGATACATTTGAATAATATATCCATAAAAACCAACACCACAGACATGAACTCCTACCTTTTCCTTCAATTGCTGAAATAGGTCATACACCTCAATCATACTCCAGACATTGGCCTGCTTTTCTAACATTACAGGGGATCCCAGAGGATATGAAGTGTGATTCCAAAGGCATCAGAGGGCTGTTCTTCATGAAGACATTTATTGAAGGCCACGAAAAATTGCAAATTATATTTAATTCCTGACTTTGTGTGTTGTCAACCTGCATGGTTATATTATATTTATGCATGTAAGTATTCTTCAACAACAGGCTGGATTCATTATTCTAGAAGAGTAAAACAAAAACTTACATTCTTACACAGACATTGGGTTTACCTGTGAGGTTGTGGTGCTCCCGGTTATCTTAAGACCTTAATAGATCCTTCTCTGATCTTGTTCATGCTTTTACTAGAGAACAATAGTACGCCACCTTTCCCAGATCCCCCACTTAATAATCTGACACAGTAAGCTTCATAGTATACCAACCATCTATTTATAATAACTTCAGATGTAAAAGGTGGGCTTTATCAAGCTGTAAACACTGTATACTAAAAGTAGTATGGCCATCCACCAAAATAGAGAAGTTATTAATATATATCTTAGAGGGATATTCTAGGCTTGTAAGTGAATGTGGTATTTATAAGGACATGTGATCAATACAGTTAATAATCTGATTAATAACGGATTACTGTAATAAACTGGTACCTTCAAATCTTATATATATGCAATAAAGACTATATATGATTATGATCACTCATGTAGCCAATGCTGTAACTGATTTTATTATTACTGTATTACGGAAGGAGGGTGACATCTGGTGGCCAGTTTAAATTTAAATAGTTACATTTTAAATGTCATTATACATATGTTGTTTCCACTATTACATATACCACAAATTACACTGAATTTTCAGACCTTGAATGCTAGGTAATAAATATAAAATTTTATTTGCACTTCATTAGTTAAAGAATGCCACAAGTTATAAATACCACAAAAAAATAAGTCTTAGAACATGCCAACTTATTCAAATACATAAAACTTGCTGTACCAGAATTTAAATGTTAAGTATCTCAATGTACAGCTCGCAGCTTGCTATATTTATGAAAAGAATGGTTTTAAATGCAACAAAAGGTCATTTTAAAACGGGAAGGGATAACTAAAAGCTTACCTTTAAAATGTATGCATCACATGAAAATTGTACACATTGGCTTTTTCAAATTTAAACACAGGTTATACTAAAGCACTGTGCTGTGTGCTCTCCGTACTTATACACTGCAGAATTTATTTTATTTTCCACAATGGAGACTATTGCTTCACATACAGTACACATTTGGTATGTGCATGTGATTACATTAATATAACATCTATGCATGTCTATATATATATATATACACACACACACATATATGTATATATATGTGTATATAAATACACATGTACATATTTATGTATATATTATATATACACACACACACACACATATATATACACACACACACACACACTTTAATGTCTACACACATTGTAAATAATAATAAAAAAAAGTAACATAGAAGTTCCTTTAATATATTTTTTAAATTCTACAATGCAATAAAAATGCATTCAATACTACTTTTTTTTTTTCTCTTCACATTGTCCATGTAGGGTAAGAGTGGCTACATTTGACTGAATTTCAGTTTTAACATCTGTGTCCTGTAGACAGGCAGGAATATATTTGCCATGGAAAAAAAGTTGCTGCAAGCCCAGAAACAACTTGCTTTTATGTCTGGGAAGCCGGGCAAAACTAGGCATGTCCTGTATATGCAGTTTTCCAATTCTTTAAACAATACACATCTAAAGCAAAATAACTGAGATTCAATTTATTTTCAAGTCATAATTACAAGAAGTGTGCATCTGCTTTAGGCAATAATATCACACATCTGCCCCATTAGGAATCTGCCTTCAATTTTGATTCCTCTCCCCATGTAACAATCTACAGTCATTGCACTGAGAGCACCAGTGCATCACACCGACTTAATTTTATCTTTGCAGTGGGAATTCAACCAGAAGAAACAAAGAGAAAGTGCAGTCTTAAGCTGTAAATAATTTCAGGATTAAATAGTCATAAAGAGACCATAAAGTTAAAAAATCACCTTCTGCCATGTCCCTTTTTCAAGATAAAATAATAAATACCATCTTACGCTTACCTCACCGTCTAAAATGAGGGATTTCAAGGACTTAAAAAGCCTTCATCTGAAAATCGGTCAAGTACACAAAATAATATTTATACGGTTAGCAGTAATGCTCACCCATCTACCACTGTACTCAAATGTATATTACGATCCTGTTGAACTTTCAGGGGTCCAATACCATCGAATCATCCAGACCCAAAATACAATGCTTATTAGTGCTGAAATATGCACTGCACATGACTTGTTAGTATGTGTTTCTTACATTACACCCTTGCGCCTCGTTCCGAACTAGCTTCAACTGATTGTAGTGCAAAAAAGAAAAAGAAAAAAAATGAACCATTCGTGCCAGCTCTCTCAGCCAGTAACACTCTCTTGCGAGGCAAAATAAATACATTTAAAAAAGCTAGACTGAAGCAATTCCTGCCTATCCCTGTCAATATATACTTTTAAAATATAGAATAATGTGTAATATTTTAGAATAATTTAAAAAAAGATCATGGGTCCCTCTTCCCGAGACGCTCAAACACCAAAGGCCTGAACAGAATACTTCAGCTATGAACATTTGACTGACGTAGTACAGTATATATTAGAATTAATAGATTAACACGGACACGTTGGCTTACCTGCGAATAAATACCGCCACCTGGCTCAATGCTGTCTTAAAATTCAATGTTTTAAGGCTACTGGACTAAGGGTTGAGAGCTACTCTGGGTGACCACTCTTACAAGCCACCTGAACCAACGTTGTGCCAATGATTACAGATGGCAACAGCCGCCAACGGTTTCATAGAATTATTTAAAGACGATGAACTAGTCCTCTTAGAGCGACTCCATCTACTAATTAGATAGCGGTAATGACATGTCGTACCTTCCAAACGATTGGACACAACGTAATTGTCTAGACTGTACTGCAGTTTAAATAGGGTCTTAAGGGCATTAACAGGAAGGCATCCATGGGATCTAGCAGTCACTGATTTCCCGAGTGTGAGGTAGTCAGTGGTAGTAAGTATGTGCTTGTGTGCCTATCTTCATATTGCATATCTCTTACTGTACAAAGGTAAAAGCAAGATTTCGGAGAAGCCAGATTCTTATTAGGAAATTAAATCCCACCTCCTAACCAACACTCATCGCCCCCTGCCTGGCAGGAATGGTTCACAGCGACACTGCTGAACGGACACTTGGGTGGCGAGGGTCTCAGCAGCACCGGAGACTGGGCCGTGGCGGGGGCAGCTCTGGGGGCACTTCCGGTTCTGGCTGCAGGGAGAGGATGCTGTTCGACAGCCCTTTGCTGGGGATCTCTAAAGGCAACTGAAACAAAAGAAATACAGCTACACTTACTAAATAGATACAGTGCAAATAAAACCACACGTCAGCATTTCTTTTGTGGAAAGTCTGGACTGCAAATCGCCTTACTGCACTTGATTGGTTTATGCAGACGCTCTCCTAATTCACTCTTACATGTAAATATAAAGGATCGTGCTCGTCCGTTCAGTAACAAAGATAAGCAAGGCATAATCCCTGTGTATTATGGGGGTTTATGATTTTAACAGACAAAACTTTTCCCTTAAGAGACAGTCTAGTACAAGGACCAAAAACATGTATTGTAATTGAGTCATTAGAGTTATGAGACACAATTAACCAGCCAGTAACACTAATTGGACATGCACATTGTTTAAATGTTAAATAGTTCTAACTATACATCATGCTAATTAATACAAAGCGTATTGGCTTCGGGTTGTGATCCTTCGCTCTGAGTAACGCGCAGCTTGCATCTCATGGCCAATTTAGTTCTTCGTAAACAAGACTGAAATATCTTTCACCACAGAAGGCTTCATCACACATCAAAGGCAAGGTAGGAAAAGTACCTCCTATGGCTTGTCAGTTAGAAAGTGAATTCTTCACTCCAACAGGAGTAACAAGTGGAAGTATTCGAAACCAGAGCAGATTCGAAAAGCCCACAAGGTGAATGTGAGAGATGACAGCCCCCTTCTCTGTGCTAGTTTGGCAGTTAGATACTGTACTGAAATGTCTGTAGGAAGCTCTGTAAATGTCAAGCAGCTCCTTTATAGCCCACGTGAAATTCCACTTGGTTGAGGTGTCGAGGTACTCTGTAGCTGTGGAACTGAGACAGATGGGCGACCTAATGTGAAAATTAAACTGACACTGACAGAGAGAACTGAATTTGTTTTCTGTACAAACCTTGTTTAGAATGTCATCAACAAGCTTTAAAAATATCTCATCAACATTGTAATTATCCTTGGCACTTGCTTCACAAAACCGCATCCCAGAAATCTGCTGAGCAAACTGCGAAAAGAACAAAACGGGATGTCAATCTTTCATATTAAAAAGTGGTCACTTCTACACTTGCATATTAGATATATATATATATATATATATATATATATATACACACACACACACACACATACACATACATATATATATTATACATACATATATATACACACACACATACACATATACATATATACACTCACCTAAAGGATTATTAGGAACACCTGTTCAATTTCTCATTAATGCAATTATCTAACCAACCAATCACATGGCAGTTGCTTCAATGCATTTAGGGGTGTGGTCCTGGTCAAGACAATCTCCTGAACTCCAAACTGAATGTCTGAATGGGAAAGAAAGGTGATTTAAGCAATTTTGAGCGTGGCATGGTTGTTGGTGCCAGACGGGCCGGTCTGAGTTTTTCACAATCTGCTCAGTTACTGGGATTTTCACGCACAACCATTTCTAGGGTTTACAAAGAATGGTGTGAAAAGGGAAAAACATCCAGTATGCGGCAGTCCTGTGGGCGAAAATGCCTTGTTGATGCTAGAGGTCAGAGGAGAAAGGGCCGACTGATTCAAGCTGATAGAAGAGCAACTTTGACTGAAATAACCACTCGTTACAACCGAGGTATGCAGCAAAGCATTTGTGAAGCCACAACACGTACAACCTTGAGGCGGATGGGCTACAAATACAGAAGACCCCACCGGGTACCACTCATCTCCACTACAAATCGGAAAAAGAGGCTACAATTTGCACAAGCTCACCAAAATTGGACAGTTGAAGACTGAAAAAATGTTGCCTGGTCTGATGAGTCTCGATTTCTGTTGAGACATTCAGATGGTAGAGTCAGAATTTGGCGTAAACAGAATGAGAACATGGATCCATCATGCCTTGTTACCACTGTGCAGGCTGGTGGTGGTGGTGTAATGGTGTGGGGGATGTTTTCTTGGCACACTTTAGGCCCCTTAGTGCCAATTGGGCATCGTTTTAATGCCACGGCCTACCTGAGCATTGTTTCTGACCATGTCCATCCCTTTATGACCACCATGTACCCATCCTCTGATGGCTACTTCCAGCAGGATAATGCACCATGTCACAAAGGTCGAATCATTTCAAATTGGTTTCTTGAACATGACAATGAGTTCACTGTACTAAACTGGCCCCCACAGTCACCAGATCTCAACCCAATAGAGCATCTTTGGGATGTGGTGGAACGGGAGCTTCGTGCCCTGGATGTGCATCCCACAAATCTCCATCAACTGCAAGATGCTATCCTATCAATATGGGCCAACATTTCTAAAGAATGCTTTCAGCACCTTGTTGAATCAATGCCATGTAGAATTAAGGCAGTTCTGAAGGCGAAAGGGGGTCAAACACAGTATTAGTATGGTGTTCCTAATAATCCTTTAGGTGAGTGTATATTATACATACATATATATACACACACACATACACATATACATATATATATTATACATACATATATATATATATATATATATATATATATTATACATACATACATACATATATATATATATATATATATATATATATATATATATATATATATATATATATATATATATACACACACACACACATATACATATATATATACATATAGAAATACAATTATAAATAGAACATTACCCGCTGGTTTCACAGACCTAAATTAGTTCTAACTTGGATTACCCTACCTAAAATACCATTGGATAGTTTAAGACTATGGCTAATCTGGGTCTGTTAAAGCAGCCTTACATGTCTAGCCAGCAACTGGAACTACAACAAATCTCAGTAAGGAATTACATGTGAAATACTGGACTCCACTCAAGTAATTAACTTGGGTGGACATCTGTAATCTCGGCAGTTTGAGATATTTAACGGACTCTGGGCACCTACCTTTTCCCCTTGCTGTCGAGATATTATCCGGTCAGTCTCGCAGTCCAGTTTATTTCCAACTAGTAAAAGCTCAGCATCCTCTGAAGCATACTGGCAAAATGATAATAGGAAATAAAATAAATTGTATCTTTAACAGCTGTTTCTTTTCAGCAGCTCTGAAGCTGTGAGGTATTCAATTAATGGCTGTAAACTGAAGTAAGTGGTACTCCTTACAAGAAAATACAGAAATAAGAGTGTTTTCCAAATTTGTGTACCTTGTCAATCATTTTCATCCATTTAGGCAAGTCTTCAAAGGTTTCCTGCTTAGTAATGTCATATACTAAAACTATTCCCTTGGCACCTCTGTAGTAGGCAGACGTAATGCTGTTAAATCTCTCTTGTCCAGCTGTGTCCCTGTAAAGATGAAGATTAAGTTGAGGCACATTATATTATCAGCTCACTCAGTACACATCCTTCCTACAGAGGCAAATACAAAGTTTGTTAGTACATTTCAAGCCAAGAAATTATAAATACAATTCTGAACATGCTTTGAAATAACTAGTCAGCCTCATCAACTGTCCTCATGAAACTAAATCACTGAACGATTGAAAGCTCTTAGCGGAATAGTATTTAAAATAAAAATATAGATTTATTCAGACCCTGTGAAGTGAACTAAGAGGTGATTTAGCAATGAAAATGCAGGTTTACATGAATTATTGTTCAACATAAATAAAACTGAAAACATATCTATCAATATACATTAATATACATAATATACATTAATATGAATATGAATTATATTCCCTAAATACGTAAAATACAAATGTAGTACAGTGTTGGTTCAGGCAGCTAACTGAAACTCAAGGGCCATGATTAAGGACCTTCAAGAAACTATGGCACCATTGACAAAAAACAGCTTCTCAAACAAGACCATTTGACATCAGATATCAACTGGATAAATCTGCTTTCCATCACTGATTGCTGGGATATGATTATTATTTTGCATTTAAACTTATACGTGAGTTACTCATACACATCTATTACTGATATATATAATACTGACCGTTATTTAAAAAAGTATTCCCTTTTATTTGCTAAATCACCTTTTATTTACAGTTTGTAAAGAGTATAAACGTGTTTGGAGACATCTCAGAGTGGTCTCCAATTACAGAAGGTATTTAGAAACTGGTTTAATAATTTCTTAGCAGATGCCCTTATTCAGAGCGTAGGAAATAGCAAGGCCTCTAGTACTTTCATTATAAAGAAAGATTAAACACCCAAACAATCTGTAATTGTTTTAGTTTCCTTTTTTCAAACTATTGCAAGTCAAGGCCTTCTTTTCCATTGTAAGTTAGAAATTCACAACAGAGCGCTCAAAGAATGACAAACATTCAGAATGATATCACAATGATAATGAAACTCGTTCGCACTGGACTGTTGCCATTTGGGAATTACCTTAGTTGTAGTCACCTTGCAAGCGAACCCTGCGCTATGCGACTCATTCCCAGAGCCACAGTGCTGACGAATGGAGACTTCACATGGAAATCTACAGTTAGGCTACCGATGAAGCCGAGGATGATGAGGGTGTTAGGTTGGATGAGTGGGACACACACGGACATGTCGGACATTCAGAGCTGGAGTCCTGCCAGGGGGGAGTTAGTGAGCTACCGTAGAGTCTCTCTAGGTGTATTAATGTAAGCAAACACACAAAGACAGTTAAGCACAGGCATTCATGAAATACTGTTTTTGGAGCTCATCTACCATGCATTTCAAGCTCAACATGCTGGAACGGCTGGAACAAGTATGGAACAAAAAAATAAAAGTGTTCAAAGGTCAGTGAATGCTTTCTGTTCATGATATTGAAGGCACATCAGTTGCAGATGTAGACACAAAAGATACACATTATCTGTAGTTCTTCAGTCATGAGATCTAGTCAGAACATTTCAATTTGTGATGCAAAGGCAGAGGATTTAATTTAATTTTCTTCAGAAAAGAAGGAAGAGACTCAAACAATGCAGAATATGTGAAGCAAATGCAAGTTTAACTTTGCACATTCAGGACCATTAACCAGACATTTTAATTTAAAAAAACTGAATTAAGACAAACACAACTGTAACAGCAATTTTGAAGTGCCCCATATTTGTCCATATTTTCTAATAAATATGTCCATATACATTAGAATAGCTGGCTGCCAAAACTAAGGGTTTCCTTTTAAAATCAACCTTTACAAAAAATGTTTGAAATGTATTTGAAATTGGTTATTGGTTTACACGGGGAAAGATGTGAAAACTGAACTACAAGGAGGATTTACAAGTTGCCACAGGATAGCAAAGGTGAGAGGCAACTATCTTGTTGCGTTCCTAGTTTCATAAGAACATAAGAACAAAGTTTACAAATGAAAGAAGGCCAATCGACCCATCGTGCTCGTTTGGTGTTTATTAATAACTAAGTGATCCAAGGATCCTATCCAGTCTATTTTTAAATGTTTCGAAATTTTCAGCTTCAGCCACATCACTGGGGAGTTTGTTCAGATTGTGACGTCTCTCTGTGTGAAGAAGTGTCTCCTGTTTTCCGTCTTGAATGCCTTGAAGCCCAATTTCCATTTGTGTCCCCGGGTCCGTGTGTCCCTGCTGATCTGGAAAAGCTCCTCTGGTTTGATGTGGCTTTCATGATTTTGAAAACTTGAATCAAGTCCCCACATAGTCTCCTCTGTTCCAGGGTGAAAAGGTTCAGTTCCCTCAGTCTCTCAGTAGGACATTCCCTTCAGACCTGGAATAAGTCTGGTTGCTCTCCTCTGAACTGCCTCTAGAGCAGCGATATCTTTCTTAATGTGTACAGTTGTGCTCCACACTTCATTCCAGATGAGCTCTAACTAGTGCATTGTACAGTCTGAACATTACTGCCCTTGTTTTAAATTCTACACTTTTGACAATATACCCTAACATCCCGTTTGCCTTTTTTATTGCTTCCCCACATTGTTTGGATGGGGAGAGTGAGGAGTCCACATAGACTCCTAGGTCTTTCTCATGCGTTACTTAATCTAGTTCTATTCCTCCCATAGTGTAATTATAGTGGACATGTCTGTTACCTGTATGTAATACCTTGCACTTGTCCACATTGAATTTCATCAAACAGGTGTCGGCCCACACCTGAATATAATTCAGACAGTCTTAGCATTCCTGATGTTGTTTTAACTGCCTTAATTGAAGTTAATCTTGTCTGAAGTTATTAAACTTCTAAATAAAAGATCCGGAGGATTTCAATTTCCCAAACATAGACTGTGAAAGCCCAGTTGGGACTACAGAAGCAGAAATAGAAATTACTGCTTTCTAACTAAATTTGTCAGGGAACCAACCAGGGAAAGAGCATGCATTGATCTGATCTTTTCAAATGACCAAGAAAGAGTCAGAGGGACACTAGTTAGAGAACCAATGGCAAACTGTGATCACAATATGGCTAGTGCATACAACGAAACAAAATACAAAGAATATGTTGAGCTGCAAAGAGATCTTAAGAAAGGAATCAGGAAAGCAAAGAGGGAAATAGAAAGAATAATAATTAAAAAAAATTCAATACTACAACAGCAAGAGGTCAATAAAGGAAGTGAAACAGATAAAGGGAAAAACTGGAAGTATCTTGGAAAATGAACAAGATGTGGCAAATGTTCTAAATGAGTATTTCAAAGAGGTTTTTACAAAAGAAAAAACAGATAACATGCCACAGGTTAACAATCAGTCCAGTCAAACCCTAAGAGAGATCGGGATACATGAGGAGGAGGTACTAAAGGGACTTACAGAATTAAAAACCAACAAATCACCTGGGCCAGATGGTATATTTGCAACAGTACTTAAAGAAATTAGGGAAATTATTTATAGGCCACTAACTCAAATATTCAAAATGACATTTATGCCCCGTTTCCACTGGCTAAGCGTCCGGACGCGTCCGTGTTTTGTGGAGGTTAAATATCTGGTGCTGGACGTGTCCATAAGCGTCCGTCACCACTGAGGACATGATGCACTTTCAGGAGGGGATGTGCGCTGGACTGTAGACAGACAGGGAGGAGATCAGATACATTGTGTCGGAATAAATAATCTCAAATGCTGTGTGCGATCACGAAGAATTACAGTTTTATTAGCAGCATGGAGTGAAATCCACGTACAGAGAAATTGACTGCTTACAGTTAATATCCGAGTGCATTAAACACTGTGATTTCACAGGACCGGTGCAGTGCCGTGACTAGTTAAAATAAACTGAAGGATAATAAATCGGATCGTAGCAGCCGATGTTATTAATATTGTATGAATAACTGGCCGGTGTTCAGGCTGTGTTGTGTGAATGGTGTGCAGGACAATCCGCAGAGACAGTCAGTGTGAAGGCGGACACGATTCAGTTAACGTGTCCATTTACAAGATAAATGAATGAATAAATAAATACAGCAGATCTGGGTTTCCCTCTAAAACATTAAGGACTGGTTTAATAAATGCGTCCATAAATGCCATGACTGAGACGTGCACACCTGAGTTAAATTAAACCTGCTATATTGTATCTGGATGATTAATCGTGAAACATGTGTATTTTGTTTCAACTGTAACTTGCTTTGGTTAAGGACGTCTGATAAGTACATTATAAATAATACGGCAATAAGTATTTTTTGCAGTTACAAATCTGTAGTAAGAGTAATAAATTAAGGGATTCACGCTGTGCCATTTAAAATACATATATACTAGCACAAATGATGACGATAATAATAACAATACATATTTGCTATTTAGTATTATTGTTGTACATGGAAACGTAATCTTATGGGACGTGCTTGCCTGAATATAATGTTGTCTCTACACGTTTAGCTCTTTCTAATATCTCCTGACAGAAACGTGTATTTATTACGCTGTTTACAATCATGTAAAGCAGAAAGAATAAAATACACACAAAGTCCTCTCCACGTCAGGCTGTGTCACTCGTAGTGTTTCCTGTCTCTGTTTTTAAAACGAAACACAAACCAAACCCACAGTCACTGCTCCTCCATCAGAGGGACGGATTCACAGCGGCCTGGTTTACAGAAACAGCTCTGGGACTCCGGCACGGCACGACACGACGCTTAAGCCAGTGGAACCGAGGCATAAGAACAGGGGATGTGCCAACTGACTGGAAGACAGCAAATGTCATAATAATCCACAAGAAAGGGGACAAAACTGAGCCAGGAAATTACAGACCAATCAGTCTCACCTGCATCACTTGTAAAATGTTGGAAAAAATGATTAGACAGAAAATAGAGGAGCATCTTAATGAAAACCATATTCTCGGAGACAGTCAACATGGGTTTAGATGAAGCAGATCATTTCTTACTAATTCATTAGAGCAACTGCAGCTGTAGATCATGTGAAAGCATATGATGTGTAGTGGTCCCAAAGTCAGACAATTATGAATAATGATAGCAAGGCTTCAAAAAACAGGGACATTTATTGTCTTTCAGTCAAAAAGCTAAAACAAAACCACTGTAATCACTGCCAACACACTGACTAAATAGTTTCAGACAACAAATATACAAATCCTCAAAACAGGACCACAAACGGCGGGTGTTAACCACCACACAGCTCTCCCCTACTGAACTCCTTGACCCACCTTTTAAGCTTAGCCCCACTCCCTAGACTCAACCAGAAATAAGAAATACATAATAATAATAATAATCATAATAATAATAATAATAATAATAATAATAATAATAATAATGAACCCCCTACCTTGCCAGTGATAAGGCAACAGAGGTCTCTAAAGTCCCTTCCCAACATGGCCTCTGTAACCTTCCCCTTCTTTCCCCCAGATGGCCGCTCTACAACCCCACACCAGGTAAGCCTTTGTTTGTTTGGAAGGTTTTTTCAAACATCTTAAAAGAGGGATGGGCCTACTCCATCATAATATGATACACTTAGATTTTCAAAAAGACTGGTCCTCAAATTGGAAGCTGTAGGCATTCAGGGTAATGTAAGTAGATGGATAGTGAACTGGTTGATGCATAGGAAACAAGAGGGTGTCGATTAGAGGAGTCGCTTCTAACTGGAGTGAGGTTGTTAGTGGAGTTCCACAGGGGTCAGTACTAGGGCCTGTGCTTTTTCTAATCTATATTAATGATCTGGACTCGGGGATAGTTAGCAAACTTGTCAAATTTGCAGATAATACTTAAATAGGTGGCTCAGCAGATACAATCTTGGCAGCACAAGTTATTCGAAGGCACTTAGATAATATGAATATTATTAATGGACACCAAATGAGCACAATGGGTCGAATGGACTCCTCTCGTTTGTAAACTTTCTTATGTTCTTATAAAGGTAACTGAGAATTAACTATATATATTAGTTATATATACATATCAGTGTTGCACAGCAGAGGCATCACTAGACCCTATTTAGGGGGGCTTCAGCCCCCTGTATTATCTCTCAGCCCCCAAAAAGTAATGGCGCGGTCAAACAGTCCAACAAAACACCGTCAGCCGCCCTTGTATTTTCTCTCAGCCCCCCCAAAAATAATACAACAAAAGAATCCAAGAATAAAGAAGTAACGCGGCAAAACACTGTCAGCAACACCCCCACCCCCCCCGCTCTTACACCGAGAAAAAAACAAAAACACCGTCAGCTCCCCTCCTCCCCCCTGGACACCGTTTCGAAGCCCCCCTAAAACTTGAAGTCTAGAAATGCCTCTGTTGCATGGTATATCACAAATTCAGTAATTTTTCAATTCTAAAAACAAAAAACGCTTTGGTACTACAATTTTTGCATTGTTTGGTATGTCTGTCTAATGTGTATCAAGTTGTTATGACATGGTTGTTTAGTTCTGAAAAATCTGAAATTGAGTTTTCAAAACATCTGGCATAATCTGCAGTCCTAGACGCATGAGGCTGACAGAGGCACATGTGGACACTTGTTTTCCTGCCCATGAACTTAAATCAGGCAAAGGAACCGTCTAACAGATAGTCATCTCAAGGCATTGTAAACAGGACATTCCTACTTGAAACTTTTATTTTTGAAAGATTTGGATTATTTAATATGGCGTTACAGTTTTATTGTGAACAAGACATTCCAGGTTGAAAAAATAATGCTGCTTGTGAGAGAAATCTTATATACTGTTATTTGATGCAGTGTTGTAGTTTTATGAAAATGGTATTGGAATCGAATTCAAAACACTAATATATACATTATATATAATGTATGTGTGACTCTGGAAAAAACTGAGACCACTCCAAGTTCAGAAATCAATGTTAAGTGGTCTCTTGATCTTTCCAGAGCTGTGTATATTTTATATATAGAGATACAGACATGCTCAAATTTGTTGGTACCCTTACATCTCATTGAAATAAGGCTTCATTCCTCCTGAAAAGTGATTAAATTAAAAGCTATTGCATCATGTATACATGCATGCCTTTGGTATTTCATAGAATAATGCAAAGAAGCTGTGAACTGAGATTAATTATTACTCATTCTACGAAGATATTCTAAAATGGCCTGAACACATTTGTTGGTACCCCTTAGAAAAGATAATAATTGGATTATAGTGATATTCCAAACTAATTAGTTTCTTTAATTAGTATCACACGTCTCCAATCTTGTAACCAGTCATTCAGCCTATTTAAATGGAGGAAAGTAGTCACTGTGCCGTTTGGTATCATTGTGTGCGTCACACTAAAACATGGACCAGAGAAAGCAGAGGAGAGAGTTGTCTGAGGAGATCAGAGAAAATAATCGACAAGCATGGTAAAGGCTACAAGACCATCTCCAAGCAGCTTGATGTTCCTGTGTGTTCTACCCTCACTAAGTGTTCCCCTACAAAGTTAGACAGAGAGGTAAACTCCTTCCAGAAACCACACAAGCGAGAGGGTGAATGTCGATTCCAGGGGTTTATTTGCACACCACCACACTCTTGTGCAGCAATTGAAATGGAGTAAAACTGAAATTAACAAATACAAACATATGCTATAATACATTGTATGAAAGTGCTTAAAATAACACAGCATAAAGGCATGTAATACTAAATTACCCTGTAAATAGTTATCTTAAATGTAAACTATTTTGTATAAATGAATACTATGTAGACAAGCACAAACACTATTAACACGTGTTTCTCAAAACAATCGATTACGGAGTGATGGTAAACTCGATAGAAATGTAGTCTAATTAGCATGTACGTGAAAAAGCAGCTATAGTAGCCTACTAGAAAACTGTGATTCAGTACAAGTTGTAAACAGCAACAGAAACACTAAGATAGTGACATGATAACATGAATACTCACAGACAATGCCTTCTAACAGCAAATACAAAGGTTAAACGGGATTGTTTTAATCAGGAACGAGTGTACAGCTTTCCTTTACCACAGTGGAAATTAAAACAAACAAAATGGCTTCCACTAACAGAGGATAGTGCGAATGGCAGAAGAACAAGGATAACTGCCAAAGAGATACAAGCTGAACTCCAAGGTGAAGGTATGTCAGTTTCTGATCAAACCATTCATCACTTTTTGAGTGAAAGTGGCCTCCATGGAAGAAGACCCAGGAGGAGTTCACTTTTGAAAGAAAAACATAAAAAAGCCAGACTGGAATTTTCTAAAATGAATATTCACAAGCCACAGTCCTTCTGGGAGAGTGTCCTTTGGACAGGAGTCAAAACTGGAGCTTCTTGGCAAGTCACATCAGCTCTCTGTTCACAGACAAAAAATCAAGCTTTCAAAGAAAAGAACACCATACCTACAGTGAAACATGGAGGAGGCTCGGTTATGTTTTGGGGCTGCTTTGCTGCGCCTGGCACAGAGTGCCTTGAATCTGTGCAGGGCACAATGAAATCTCAAGACTATCAAGGCATTCTGGAGCGAAATGTACTGCCTAGTGTCAGAAAGCTCTGTCTCAGTCGCAGGTCATGGGTCCTGCAACAGGATGATGACCCAAAACACACAGCTAAAAGCACCCAAGAATGGATAAGAATAAAATATTGGACTGTTCTGAAGTGGCCTTCTATGAGTCCTGATCTGAATCCTATCGATCTATGGAAAGAGCTGAAACTTGCAGTCTGGAGAAGCACCCATCAAACCTGAGACCGCTGGAGCAGTTTGCTCAGGAAGAGTGGGCCAAACTACCTGTTAACAGGTGCAGAAGTGTCACTGAGAGACACAGAAGATGTTTGATTGCAGTGATTGCCTCTGAATCTTTTTGTCCATGCCATTTTCATTTGTTTTATTATTTACAATATTATGTTGAAAAACAAAATCAAAAACAAAGTCTGATTCCTATTAAATATGGAATAAAAAATGATGGATGCCAATTACGTTTGTCAGTTCCAAGTTATTTCAGAGGAAATTGTGCCTTTTTTTTGTGGAGGGGTACCAACAAATTTGAGCACACCTGTATATATAGATATATACCTAGTTCTCTCATACATCAGCTGTACATGTACATTATATAAACACTATTATCATAAGTTATTATATGTATTTATATATGAGTGGGCGAGAGAGAGAGAGATAACGAGATAGATATAGAGTTGCTATAATAAATAAATAAATGAGGTATGCAAGTAGTTTTAACAAGTAAATCAATCTTGATTCCACTCCAGGATCAATTCCTGACTGATGGGTACACAAATGCATGGGTACACAAAATCAAATGAAAGCTGAAATACTTCCTAAAGCACATTTCTAATGTTAGGGTTCAATGACAGAGTTAATACAGCCAGTATTAAGTTAGTAGCAGGATAAAAGCTCAATATAAATTCAAATGAAGGGGTAACTAACTGTATAGCTGGACAGCTCAATATTACTTACCAGATCTGTAATCTGATTTTCTTTCCTCTTAGCTCTACAGTTTTGATTTTAAAATCAACACCTGAAAATGAAAAACAAAGGGATGGAAGTCAGGAGAGAAATATTAAGAAAATATATACTGAAATCTAGTGCAAAATAAGATATAGTAAACATAACATATTGTGGCTAAATTACTTAATAAAAGAAAAAACATTACAAAATAAACTACAGTAAGTAAGTCATAAAACATTTCTCAATGGATAGTGATGTGCTCATGGAAAAAGACCATAAAGGATTGTATACATTTGTCTGCATAAGGGACATGCATCACAACAGAGATGAGGTTAAGTTGGTAAGTTTGGGGGAATCGAGTGGAACAGGCCCAAAACAAATATATTTAGCAGAAGGTGCAATTATACTTGAATCGACTAGACTTAAAAGCACAATGCTATAACAAAATACTGAGGCACGCACACAATTCACCCCCGAGACTCGAACCCGGGCATACCAAACACAGTCAGTCAATCAAGCATGTATAACAGCGGTCGTCTTATCTCCCTGCTTCAGTCAAAGTGGCTACACTCAGGATTTCTAAATATACCCCGGTGCTGAAAATCACAAATCCTTGACACATTAATGAGAGCCGGGCTGTGTTCTCCACACACACTGCCATTTCACTTTCAGCTGCTCAACTGCCCAGTCCGAGGGCAACAGCTGAAGCCCAATTCTAAACAATTCTAAACTTGTATGAAGAACTTATGAAGAGTTTTTCAAATTAGGCCCCACAAGGTCCTGCAAACAAGAGCATGTAGCCTGCATACCTCTCATATTGAACTATAATAGATGCCGAAATTACCCCTACAATCTTCAGCTGCAAACAAGTACATCCTGCCAAATACTGAGCACACAGAGACTGACACCACAGTGTAGTGGCCTGCAAACTGTGACTGTGCAAAACTCAAGATATTGAATGTAAAGGCTTAGCCTAAGCTGAATTTCCTATACGTTTTGAGAAAGATATTCTGGATTTTTCTGCATGTTCGATACAGTTATCCCCCAATAATATGATGTAGTCCCTGTATATACGTGTCCATTTCTGTTCTATCAGGATCTGAATCACACTTTCCTGCTGGACTGCTTTCATAGGGTGGCACCTGATTCTGAGCAACACGTTAGTGTTATTATATGCGCCATGACTATTACACTTCTTCCCAAATGAGGTTTTGCGGAGAGGAGTTGGGATGGTGCCAACAGCACAGAATCACACAGACCAGGTGCAACTGCAGTCACTAACAGCAGACATATCATCACACAACACAGATCACAACTAAGAGACTGATATCAAAAATGAGTTGTGTAACTTCAGTATGTCTTACTAAAATTATCATGCATAAAAAGTCATTTAAAATAATGGATAAGATCACACACATCGGAATACTGTTACAATTTGACAAACACAACGTTCTAACAACATTGTAGCAACGAAATATTGTTACAGTGTTGCTTTCCAAAGAGAATCGGTGCAGTACTAGTAATAAGTGTAATAATAATAGGAGATAGATCAATTCATCGTTAACTCATGGATCTGAAACACAATCCAAATGAGCACATGGCGCTAGTTAACGGTTTAATTATTATTATACTTATTATTATTATGATGATGATGATGATGATGATGATTATTATTGCACGGGTGATCTTACCCACGGTGGACTTGCACGCCTCACAGAAAGTATCGTCCGTGAATCTCTCCATCAGGCTGGTTTTGCCCACTCCACGGGAGCCAATAATGATGACCTGCAGTTTATAGTCGGCCGGCCGGGGCGGCATCTTCCTGCGCCGAGCCTGAGCCCCTGTCAGAGCCGGGGAGTCGCGCAGGGAGCCCCCGCCGTGCCCACCTCCGCCGCCCCTGCGCTGGATCTCGTATCGCGAATCCATTACCAATGACACATCGGGCAGCCCGGGAAGGCCAGAGAAGAGAATCGATTACAGTCACGTTTTGAAAGAAACTTTTGCTTTATGTGCGTCCTAAAGAGTTCCCAAAAGTTTTCTTCTTCCCAGTTGTTGTCCTGTGGTGGGAAAGGGAAGCAGAGCATTACATCATAGACAAGAGAGTCCGGCCTGGGAAAGGGCTATTTATAACAAGGGGAACGAGAAAGGATCTGAGGAAAGAAAATGCGACCCCTACAGGAAGGAAGACCTTGTTCACTTACGGCTGCACAACAAAATGTGACTTAGTTAACATTTGTTACACCAACAATATGAAAAGGTATGAAATAGCCTATGTCGTTGATTTTGTATACAAATATTTTTAAATATATATTTTTATAAATGTCTTGCCTACTTTTGTGCAATAAACAATCTATTATAATCGTGTATGATACCTAGTGCAAGAACATGTTTTAATTTCATTCTAGGTCTCCTCCCAAAGAGTCTGGTGGAGGCAGTGCAATTATTTCATATATCATCAACCTTAAAGGGATCAAATCATTCCTTTTCATACAACCCCCCTACTTGATATCCTTCCTTGTGAAGAGAAGCTACAGATGCACAATATATAAACAATATGTACAGTTATTAATATTATTTCTTAACAGAATTATACACTTATAGTATATTATTAGTATTATTATATACATACAATTATTGGAAAAAGATATTACTGCATGGTAATACTGTATTTTCTAATTCCATTCCCTCTTCCCCCCTGCCTGACCGTAACATCTGAGGGGTTGCGGCAAGAGACACTAGGTTGCAACCCTATCTAAAGAATCACCCGCCATGCCAAAAGGCCAGGACTGGATCCAGACACTGTAATGATCATATCATTATATAATTAGGCCCTGATGGTTTTTTATTGTTACTCATATAATTTTGGATTAGCCCTTGTATATTTAATTGTGGGGTCACACACTGCCTCACACACCACTCGTTTTTTTGTCCTTGATGGATCAGCGTGGGGGGAGTCCTATGATCTCGCTGGCTCTTCCTGCCACGCTGTCATTCCCTCAGCCAAGCACACAATGCCAAAACCTACATATAACCAATCACTCACACCAAGTCGTAATTGAGATTATGAACTACTGAACTCCAGTAGTAAGGACATCATAATCAAAAGCATCTCTATGTAGGCTGTTTCTATCCATTTGCTTTGACATGTCCTGACAAAGCTGAGGTGCCTTTATAGAGACATTTGTCAAGGTCAAAGTGATAAGATGTTGACCCTGTCAAAACGATATAAGTATCTGCTCTTTTATTTGGCTCACATCTGTCTTCGCATTGATTGTTACTACAGTTAACCCCGTACCTGTTCCTCACATTACTGTATCATCACAGTAATTTGATTATTGACTGACAGCTTCCTTCTCTGAACCATCTCAATTAATGGCACAGAGCAGAAACCAGTCAACCATTTGATATAGATCTCACTCAACATCAGCACAGCACAATCTATACTTGGTCCTTCAGCTCACAAAATGTGTCAGTCGATCAATGTTTTACTTTGCTTAAAAAACGGATACGAAAAACATGCTGGGTTCAAGAAATCACATATAAAGTCAATAACTGGGTAGCTAAATGGAATAAGACTTGTACCATTCATTGTTTTCAGGATATCATCACAGGAAATAATAGAATATCTTGCATAATGTGAGGTGGATATGATCAATGTATTCTTTATAATCACATTTTATGTTGAACTGCTGCGGTATACTGTATGCTCTATGTTGATATATATGTATTAGCCACATGACATGAACTGCAATGACTAAATCAGTTATGGTTTGTATATTTACAGTCACATATTTGTTATATTCATTATTTTAAAAATCAGATAAGAAGTTAAAGAATTTTATAGTGTAATATACAGTATTACCATGCAGTCCTATCTTTGCCCAAGAATTGTATCTACATTATCTCTGTATTACTCAAACTATCCCTATTTAGTTGTACCTTTTGATTATGGGGTGCCTTACAACCTAAAAAAAAAAACTATCAGCAGCATTGCACAACTTTACACAAAACACTTTAATAATAGATCAGATCCACACACTTTGTTCTGTCTCACGATGGCTGTGAAAGTGTGTTGTACTGTACTCTTTTTGTAGTGCGTTGATGTCTATAATGTATCTCAAGTGTTTTGTAGTAGGTTTGCTGTTTCTGGCAAAATACCCAATTTCTTCGAAGTGTATACGTGTATGTGTTTTGTTATATGTACTTTCTATTCTAATTTCAGCCAGCAGATGTCAGTATAATAAAAGTAAAATTGCAAAATAGCCATTTACGTTTACTAGGACAGATGTCAGGTTTAAAAAGTTTTTCATTCTAAAATTCTTAATAAAATATTAAAGGCCATATTTCCAAGGTATCAGTTGTATTTGACTTCTGATTTAATACAAACAACATAATTGTATATGTTTTGTGCAGAAATCATGATCATAACCATACTTAAAGGAAAATCCCCATTTAATGAATTGGATCTATCAATCAGTGTAGTATAAGTATTTTTTGTCAGTTGCAGATTTCAGCCATATACATTTGTTTGCACCTGGATAAACTACTGATGAATTAATTTTCTGCAGAGAATCTGACTCGAAAATGTGTGTTTTGTCACAGAATCTGTTTTGAGAAAACATAAACTGATGCTAAATCATTGATAACTGTAGCTCAAATGATTTATCATAAGCCAATAGCAGAGAAGGCCTGTTTATTGACTCCAGGAGATTTCTCTAGAAACAGGAAATGGGATTCCAACTGAGTTTATGGGAAACCACAGAAACAAAAGCCAAATAAAAAACATACTCTACAAATATAAATATACAGCAAATAATGTTTTCTTCAGTAGCATACTGTAAAAACAGCTTACAAATATCTATTTTAAATATTGCTGTCTGTCAATAATTTCTGTTACATGAACATTAAACACTTGAGGTACTGCTCATTAACATTGTGTAGCCATAGAAAAAACGTTGAAAGCCAGTGCTATTCCTTAAGAGCTTGTTAAAAGGACCTGGAGGTATTTTAATAGTATATTGTAAGTGCTGATAGAAATTTCATGAAAGAGATGTGAGAACCCCCCCCCTCCCATTATGTGAACAAAGAAATTGCAAACCAGCAGGGAGTGTCTAGCCTCTTTTCTTAAGCAATGTTTGGTATTTATTGAACACTTCATAATTTTTACACAACCATCACAAAACTGACATTTTATACTTAAAAAAAAGCTTTTTAAAGTTTTATTATGTTTGTATTTCCATTCATAATGTACCACAATGCAGTACAAAGAGAGAAAGAGGAAGTAGACGGTAACGGTCTGATGTTTATGAATTTCGGACTACAGCTTGGATTATGGCCTCTGATTGTTTGCGGAGGGTCTGGTGTTCAGTTAGTTACTTGTGTAGTTAGGAAGCAGTTCATGTGTTCAGTTAGGCTCTAGAGGAGGTGGTTTTGTTGTGGTTTTGGATGTCTGTTTATTTGATCACCTGCACACTGAGTAAATCCGTCTTTGCACCATATCCTTGTCTCTGTGTTTTCTGAGGCCGTGTACAACCCCACATAGTGCCACAATATATATCATTTCTATATTGAAGCACAAACTGTGGTTTCTTACTGCCTGTTACAAAAGCAACATAAAAACATGTACGTAGTGCTTTACACTCTTTATTTACAGTCTTCAGAAATTGGAAGGGATCTGGTGTAGAATGGCTTCTGAAACACTACAATGAAATTAATTATATTTTCCAAGGTTTTTTTTACCAGTGAAAGTATATTAAGATTAAGTTATTTTCACTTCATGAAAGGTACTGTTCTTGAAAGTTAAGTACATCTTAAACTGGACACATTAAATCAATGGAAGATAAAATAATCTTAAATTATTTTTAGTTGTATGACACATAGTGTGATATATAAATATATTTTGAATGTATTGTACTGTGTTCATTTTTAAATCATGAACATCATATAATATAAGACATACATCAAATATTGAAAACATGACCCAAATTAGTCAAAACTGTATATTGGATTGTATGTGTGTGTATATACAGGGTATGGCATGGCGTTGCAAAAATTGATTGATAGCCTTCCTTCTTCAAGATCCCTTTTACCCTGTACAAATCTCCCACTTTACCACCACCACAGCACCCCCAGACCATCACATTGCCTCCACCATGCTTGACAGATGGCGTTAAGCACTCCTCCAGCATCTTTTCATTTTGTCTGCGTCTCACAAATGTTCTTCTTTGTGATCCAAACACCTCAAACTTAGATTCGTCTGTCCATACCACTTTTTCCAATCTTACTCTGTCCAGTGTCTGTTCTTTTGCCCATCTTAATATTTTCTTTTTATTGGCCAGTCAGAGAGATGGCTTTTTCTTTGCAACTCTGCCTAGAAGGACAGCATCCCAGAGTCGCCTCTTCACTGTTGACTTTGAGACTGGTGTTTTGTGGGTACTATTTAATGAAGCTGCCAGTTGAGGACCTGTGAGGCGTCTGTTTCTCAAACTAGACACTCTAATGTATTTGTCCTCTTGCTCAGTTGTGCACCGGGGCCTCTCACTCCTCTTTCTATCCTGGCTAGAGCCAGTTTGCGCTGTTCTGTGAAGGGAGTAGTGCAAAGCGTTGAACGAGATCTTCAGTTTCCTGGCAATTTCTGGCATTGAATAGCCTTAATTTCTCAGAACAAGAATAGACTGATGAGTTTCAGAAGAAAGTTCTTTGTTTCTGGCCATTTTGATACTGTAATCAAACCCACAATTTCTGATGCTCCAGATATTCACCTAGTCTAAAGAAGGCCAGTTTTATTGCTTCTTTAATCAGCACAACAGTTTTCAGCTGTGCTAACATGATTGCAAAAGGGTTTTCTAATGATCAATTAGCCTTTTAAAATGATGAACTTGGATTAGCAAACACAACGTACCATTGGAACACAGGACTGATGGTGGCTGATAATGGGCCTCTGTACGCCTATGTAGATATTCCATTACAAATCAGCCGTTTCCAGCTACAAAAGTCATTTACAACATTAACAATGTCTACACTGTATTTCTGATCAATTTGATGTTATTTCAATGGATACAAAAATTGCTTTTCTTTCGAAAACAAGGACATTTCTAAGTGACCCCAAACGTATATATATATACGTTTGGGGTCACTTAGAAATGTCCTTGTTTTCGAAAGAAAAGCAATTTTATATATATATATATATATATATACACACTCACCTAAAGGATTATTAGGAACACCTGTTCAATTTCTCATTAATGCAATTATCTAACCAACCAATCACATGGCAGTTGCTTCAATGCATTTAGGGGTGTGGTCCTGGTCAAGACAATCTCCTGAACTCCAAACTGAATGTCTGAATGGGAAAGAAAGGTGATTTAAGCAATTTTGAGCGTGGCATGGTTGTTGGTGCCAGACGGGCCGGTCTGAGTATTTCACAATCTGCTCAGTTACTGGGATTTTCACGCACAACCATTTCTAGGGTTTACAAAGAATGGTGTGAAAAGGGAAAAACATCCAGTATGCGGCAGTCCTGTGGGCGAAAATGCCTTGTTGATGCTAGAGGTCAGAGGAGAATGGGCCGACTGATTCAAGCTGATAGAAGAGCAACTTTGACTGAAATAACCACTCGTTACAACCGAGGTATGCAGCAAAGCATTTGTGAAGCCACAACACGTACAACCTTGAGGCGGATGGGCTACAACAGCAGAAGACCCCACCGGGTACCACTCATCTCCACTACAAATAGGAAAAAGAGGCTACAATTTGCACAAGCTCACCAAAATTGGACAGTTGAAGACTGGAAAAATGTTGCCTGGTCTGATGAGTCTCGATTTCTGTTGAGACATTCAGATGGTAGTCAGAATTTGGCGTAAACAGAATGAGAACATGGATCCATCATGCCTTGTTACCACTGTGCAGGCTGGTGGTGGTGGTGTAATGGTGTGGGGGATGTTTTCTTGGCACACTTTAGGCCCCTTAGTGCCAATTGGGCATCGTTTAAATGCCACGGCCTACCTGAGCATTGTTTCTGACCATGTCCATCCCTTTATGACCACCATGTATCCATCCTCTGATGGCTACTTCCAGCAGGATAATGCACCATGTCACAAAGGTCGAATCATTTCAAATTGGTTTCTTGAACATGACAATGAGTTCACTGTAGTAAACTGGCCCCCACAGTCACCAGATCTCAACCCAATAGAGCATCTTTGGGATGTGGTGGAACGGGAGCTTCGTGCCCTGGATGTGCATCCCACAAATCTCCATCAACTGCAAGATGCTATCCTATCAATATGGGCCAACATTTCTAAAGAATGCTTTCAGCACCTTGTTGAATCAATGCCACGTAGAATTAAGGCAATTCTGATGGCGAAAGGGGGTCAAACACAGTATTAGTATGGTGTTCCTAATAATCCTTTAGGTGAGTGTATATATATATATATACAGTGAGGGAAAAAAGTATTTGATCCCCTGCTGATTTTGTACGTTTGCCCACTGACAAAGAAATGATCAGTCTATAATTTTAATGGTAGGTGTATTTTAACAGTGAGAGACAGAATAACAACAAAAAAATCCAGAAAAACGCATTTCAAAAAAGTTATACATTGATTTGCATGTTAATGAGGGAAATAAGTATTTGAGTATTTGAGTATTTAAGAGAGTGCTCCTAATCTCAGCTCATTACCTGTATAAAAGACACCTGGGAGCCAGAAATCTTGCTGATTGATAGGGGATCAAATATTGATTCAACAAGGTGCTGAAAGCATTCTTTAGAAATGTTGGCCCATATTGATAGGATAGCATCTTGCAGTTGATGGAGATTTGTGGGATGCACATCCAGGGCACGAAGCTCCTGTTCCACCACATCCCAAAGATGCTCTATTGGGTTGAGATCTGGTGACTGTGGGGGCCAGTTTACTACAGTGAACTCATTGTCATGTTCAAGAAACCAATTTGAAATGATTCGACCTTTGTGACATGGTGCATTATCCTGCTGGAAGTAGCCATCAGAGGATGGGTACATGGTGGTCATAAAGGGATGGACATGGTCAGAAACAATGCTCATGTAGGCCGTGGCATTTAAACGATGCCCAATTGGCACTAAGGGGCCTAAAGTGTGCCAAGAAAACATCCCCCACACCATTACACCACCACCACCACCAGCCTGCACAGTGGTAACAAGGCATGGGATCCATGTTCTCATTCTGTTTACGCCAAATTCTGACTCTACCATCTCAATGTCTCAACAGAAATCGAGACTCATCAGACCAGGCAACATTTTTCCAGTCTTCAACTGTCCAATTTTGGTGAGCTTGTGCAAATTGTAGCCTCTTTTTCCTATTTGTAGTGGAGATGAGTGGTACCTGGTGGGGTCTTCTGCTGTTGTAGCCCATCCGCCTCAAGGTTGTACGTGTTGTGGCTTCACAAATGCTTTGCTGCATACCTCGGTTGTAACGAGTGGTTATTTCAGTCAAAGTTGCTCTTCTATCAGCTTGAATCAGTCGGCCCATTCTCCTCTGACCTCTAGCATCAACAAGGCATTTTCGCCCACAGGACTGCCGCATACTGGATGTTTTTCCCTTTTCACACCATTCTTTGTAAACCCTAGAAATGGTTGTGCGTGAAAATCCCAGTAACTGAGCAGATTGTGAAATACTCAGACCGGCCCGTCTGGCACCAACAACCATGCCACGCTCAAAATTGCTTAAATCACCTTTCTTTCCCATTCAGACATTCAGTTTGGAGTTCAGGAGATTGTCTTGACCAGGACCACACCCCTAAATGCATTGAAGCAACTGCCATGTGATTGGTTGGTTAGATAATTGCATTCATGAGAAATTGAACAGGTGTTCCTAATAATCCTTTAGGTGAGTGTGTATATATATATATGTGTGTGTGTGTGTGTATGTACATGGCCTATGGAACATTTATCCAAAAACAGGACAAAATAATACATTAATACTACTAATTTACCACAGATACTATTTATTTAAGTAGTCAGTTAATAAAGGAAATAGAAAGTTAGCCATATTATAGATTGTAGCTTCGTGCTGTGATGTATTTAAGTGCAATCAAGAATTCAAGTGCATCAATAAGATTTGGAAAGAGATTAACTAAAATGTTGGAATAACAGAGTTTGAAAGCATAATAATAGAGAATAATAAGAAAATATACAGTATATTATACAGTATACAGTATATTGAATATATATATATATATATATATATATATATTGAATATATTGTATATTGAATTTGTTGAAAGCATCTCTGATATATCAGAGATACTTTTTCAAATATTTTTTCAATAGCTTTTTTGTTAAATTAGTAAAGATGTATTGTATCTACCTGCTTGTGATGCGTTTCCACTTTTTGCTTGGGTTCAATCTGTGCTGTATACAGAGTTGCAGTGTTTAGAATCCTTGGTGGGATTTCTTGAGGAGCCTATTAGGAGAATACTAACATTATTTTTATTTTATTATTTATTTTATTTTATATAAGTCTTGATTCATTTGCAGTTCCTAAGGACACAAATCATGGGTGATCCATAAAGATGATTGAATATTGATGCAAAAAGGAACATATACTGAACAAAAATATAAACGCAACATTTAAATTGTTGGTCCCATGTTTCATGAGCTGAAATGAAAGACCCCAGACATTTTCCATACACACAAAATGCTTATTTCTCTCACATATCATTAACAAATTTGTTTACATCCCTGTTAGTAATAATTTTTCCTTTACGAAGATAATCCATCCACCTGACAGGTGTGGCAGATAAAGAAGCTGATTAAACAGCAGATCATTACACAGGTGCACCTTGTGCTGGGGAGAATAAAAGCCACTTTAAAATGTGCAGTTTTTTTTAGAAAATTTGGCAGTATGTCCAACCAGCCTCAGAACCGCAGACCACGTGTAACCACTCCAGCCCAGGATCTCCCCATCCAGCTTTATCTGCGGGATCGTGTGAGACCAGCCACCAGGACAGGTTTGCACGAACAAAGACTTTCTGCACAACATTAAGAAAGCGTCTCAGGGAAGCTCATCTGTGGCTTCCTCACCAGGGTCTTGACTTGAAATCCACAGATTATGGCCTTATTTTAATTGCATGCACTGTAACTCAGTAAAATCTTTGAAATTGATACATGTTGTGTTTATATTCTTGATCTCAGTGTATACATTCAAAAAGTTACAAAATATATCTAAATGTTTGGGGTAACAATTTGCATTTTTTTAACACCATGAATACAGGTCACAAAATAAAGGGTATATAAAGACCCTTGGAATGACTTACAAGATCTGTGTTTTGTAATGGCGATGATCTAGGTGGAATAGATTAGGTTGGCAATGCTCCGGGTTTGCTGGGTCCGGCTCCGATCCGGCTCCACACTGCTGCTCCAGCTCTGGCTGCTTTTAACCAGCTCCAGCTCCGGAGCCACAAAAAACTTGGCAAACTAGGATGGGATCATTATTTATAAAGTTTTTTTGTGTTGCTTTGCTATACATTTTCCAAGATGATAAAAGATATAAGAATTTAGAAATCTGGTTTTAAAGCTTCATTATTTTATTTACTCTTTTTTACTTATGTGTAAATAACTGTTTAACAAAAACTAAACATTGATAACAAACATCTGTTTAACCATTTAAACATGAAAAAGTAAAAACTGAACAATAAAGATGTCTGTGGCAATTAGGGTTGCCATCCGGTCAGTATTTTACTGGACTGTCCGTTATTTTTATGTACTTTGGCCACCTGTCCGGTATTTTTGGAAAATGTCCGGTTATGTTAAACACTGTAATTTATTGAATATATCGTTGAAAATGTTATCAGTGTATGATTTGACCTCAACCCCACCCCCCTGTCGTCGTCACATCACCAGCACAACCCCTTGGTTGACGTTTCGCCAGAACCCCGCCCCCACCCCCAGGTGTCTGTTTTTTTTCCGTATCTCAAAAGTGGCTACCCTAGTGGCAATCCAGGTGCAGGGGGCTCATGACTTCCAACCAACTTTTGGACAATCTAAAGTCAGGACATTTGAGATAACTGAGATGGTTGTAATATGAGGTGAATTTAGGCAGATGAAGAATTTGGTTGAAATTAAATCATTTGGAGATACTTGTAGAGTTAAAATGGACTTTCCTTATTTTGCAAGTGGTTTATGAGAGATGTGCCCTGAGATTATAGAATCACTTCTTGAACTGAGAAAGTGAAGGTATCATAGAATATCTTATTTTATAACCCCCAACACACAACAATACGTATGAAGTTACATATTTCGTTAATTCAAGAAAACTGTACTTAATATCCTGGAGAGTTTAATAGAGGGGTGAGAGTGGAGCAGCTCCATGACCTCAGCTCCAGCATTGCCAGCTCCAGCTCCGCTCTGGCTCCGGAGCACAACTAACAATGACTGTCCAGCTCTGCTGTGGCTCTGGGGCTCCGGAGACCAGCCCTAGACCATGCCAACCCTAGTATAGATGGTAATGGTTTGGAATCTTGCTTTTTCACTTGAATGCATCTTGGTAAAGGGGCAGGCTTGGAGAAAAAATATTTTTCCTGCAAAGCGGCATATTGATCTCCATGTAAAGTCTCCACATTGTTAGAATGACAAAAAACATATGTCTGGACACTTTCCTTTTTGTTGTACCAATGAACGGTTACTTCTATCGAGACTTTGACCCTGTCTATTGGAAGTGCCAAAATAACAGGAGAGGGGTCTCTGCGTAAAGCTATGAGACAGGGGTCCGATATTTCCATCTCCAGTCTTAGTTCCTTTAGGCCAGGCAATGGGTCAGATTCCACAGAAGGGTCTGCCTTGACCACCATGATGTTGCAGGGCACAGAATGCGGTTGTGAGAGGAGTTCTGCTAAAGTACAGACTTGGCTCTCTCCTAGGATTTCTAAAAACTGCCCCTCAGCATACAAGGGAATGTTGATGGTTTGGTTTGTATTTACATTGACACACTCAACAACCTCCAACTCTTGAGGTCTTGCATTTTGTTCCAACACAACTGTTCTAGATGTCAAGACCTGTAGCTCATCGCCAACCTCCAAAGAAGATAAAAGCGGTACTTCAGCCTTGTACGCTTTCCTCACAAGTACTCTGATCCCCTGTTCTTTGGTTCTGCTGCAGAACAGGTCAAAAGCAAAGGGGAAGCTTCTGGGAGTTTTCACTATGGTTCCTTGGTATGTTGATGGCACAAGGAAATGTTGTTTGGCAGACTCTGTCACTATGCATTTTTTAATTTCTTTCTTTTTCAGTATGGTCAAGCATTGGCCAACTTCTAAGTTTCGGAATCCACTGGTGGTGTTTATTTCTGAAGAAACTTTTGAGACTGTGACTTCGATAGGAAATTCATTTACTGGAATTCTGTAGATCATGTTTAAAGTCATCGTAAAATTAAGAATCCAGTCTTTTCCAGATACCTCAATTACTTCAATGTCCAAGTCTGAAGCAACAATGGTCTCTGTTCCACCTTAAGAAAATAAATAGCTTAATTCCAACAAAGTACACTATTAAAACAAATATAACCAAATCAAATGATATTGTAAAATTGTCCATAGATTACTTTTCAATACTATTGAAAGTATTATGCTGTAACAAAACAACTCTGTTATATACATACTTATGTGTACATTTTAAGGATTAAAAGTTACATGATCAAGTATAAAATGAATTCCTCAGTAAAAACAAGTTAATTCTTAAAGTACAATCATGGCACAAGTCCTATATTTTATTACTTATATTATATGTTTTTTCCTTTGCTTCTTTGTTATTTAAACAGGGATTACTTTCCTATCATTAACTAACAATAATCTGAATTTCTGTGCAATACACCTTAGGTATACATTGTTTATCAGCTATTATGGTCATATATATTTAATTTTTAAGTATATCCCTACCTGAACAAACAACTTTAAAGGAGTATGTTGGTGAGAGGTGAGCCACACCCCTGAAGTGCTGTAAACATGGCAGACTGTGTCCTTTTGTTATTTTCACAAAGCGTTTTCGCCCAAACAGCATTTTCCACTGTAGAATCATATCCAAAGTATAGAATTGGTCATCATGACATTCCTGCAGCTCCACATTGCAGGTCAGCGGCAAAAGAACAAAAGGAGAAGTATCTTCTTTAAGCAGACTGAATTTTAGAAATGTGCTGTCTTTTTCTTCCAAACCAACTAATTCTAAAATCTCTCCTTTATCGATGACAGTTTTATCCTCCAGATAAATAGATTTTTTGTTCTCAAATCGAGTTCCTTCCCCTCCCAGTGCTCCTATTTGAACAGAGTAATAAAGTTCTGCAACTGACAGGTATGGATGCTCATCTGGAAATATTTGAAATTCTCCTAAATAAATGAAATTGGAAAAAAGAAGAAAGATCAGGGGTGTTAGGCAACAGGACATGTTTGCTGGTTGGAACTATTTATATCCCAAAATGTAAATACATTTAACTAAATGTGCAGGTGATGTAATCAGCATCCCTTGTATCCATCTGCTTTGTCTTTATATTATATTAATTGAACTGAAATAAGAAATACATAATTTGTATACAGAGGCAATCACATTTCACACATTTTATGAAAAAAAACTCCACATAAAGTAAACAGCAAACAACAATTGTAAAAATAATAATTAAACCACCCTTATTAAATACATTTGTAGTATGAATGAAGAATAATATTTCCTTTTAATTTATTATTTATGTTTTACATCTATGCCTCCAGAATTGTTTTAATTAAAATACTAAAATATATGATGAATTTGATCTTTTCTTATACAATGTGATTGAAATGATCATTTTTAGGTGTTCTATACCTTTATAGTTCAAGGGAATGTTCACTGTTTGTATTGCTTCCTCATTCTCATAAAGGATAGCTTGCACTTTAGTGGGAAACATATCAGTAACTGTGAAAACATCTCCGGTTGCAAATGACAAATCATATAGTGAAGCTGAAAAAACAAAAACATTGCAAAATGTAAGAATACAGGAAATAAATGAATCTAAAATGAATCTAAAACAGATTGTTAAAAGATGGGAATCAAGAAGCAAAAATACAATTAAACACATACCTAATGTTTAGGAAAATATGAATAATTCAAAAGTATAATAAAATAAAAGCACACTGTAAGACATCAAAGTCACATACAGGTCTGTATAGTTTTATACCTAGAACGTAAAACCCACAGAAGATAATTCTAGGAGTATCTATTAGTTCTCACCTGATAGATAATTCCCAGACACCACCCTGACAGTTTTTTTGTAGTTATTAGGTCCCAGAGAATTCACAAATGAGATCCAAGACTGAGATGGTGACTGCTCCATTTTCCACCTAGTCAAAACACAGTGATCACTGTGACTCAATGCAGACCAAATATGTCTTAGTACAGACTCCTTGTTCCACCTACCTGCAAGTCAAGTATGCAGAGAAGATAACACCCATACAATAAACCACAACCAAGAACTGTTGTTTACAACTACACTCGTGACATATTTACTGTTAAGGTACAAAAATGAAACAAGTAAGTTCCCTGTTTTAGCTTAAGGGGCAAAGCATTGCCTGTATGCACTTTAGCTGTGATTTGACTCTAAGACTTTCTAAGATGTATTTTTGTTCTTGTTTTGATAGCAGAAGTGTTGTTCTTAGTTAGTAGTAGGAAGAGACGTACTGGTATATTCAATTAGAACAAAGATCTAGTTTACATTTTAAGATTGCTTATAATACAGAATTATATTATGTGCAAGATACAGAATAAAATGCATTATATATAAATATGATTTTGAAACCAATCAACCATATAATATTAATTGATGGGTCATTACAGCAATATTCTACATTATTTTTGTATTGTCAGAAACAATTACGTGATTAGTTATTTTGAATTTTGAAGCCAATGTCAAGAGTCCATATTTGTTTTTGTCTGCCCAACCTTGCATTCAATGTTATCTGCACAATTACCTTGATCAAAGTCACATTACTATTAGATTGTTTTTATCATATAGGGATTTTATTTGTTCTACTTCCCGTTAGATTATGAAGCTCGTTTGTTTTTTCTGCATGTTTTCAAGGTTCAGTGTTCAAGAAGGAAGTCCCAGTTGTGATCAATGACGGTAACATAAGTTTATAAACATTATTACCTCAGTAATAATGGCATGCCTTTAGGAAACATACACCATTGCAAAAGATGTATGAGTTGTTTGTAAATTAATCTATTTTTCCTGCTGATGACAATTGTAATAAATGTACACCTTGTCATCTCCAAAACTGAAAATGTGAGGCACTCATGCTTGTTGTTCAAGATTTATTTTTATTTGGTCTTCCCCTGCATCATCACTGCAATCAAGATGTTAGTTGATAAAAAATAAAACACAACATAAATTGTCATATTGGGGAAATTAAATATACCACAAGAATACATATATTTCACTATAGCTGTCAGAAAGGCTATTTGAAGCAAACATTGCCTATTAATTTCCTCCCCTCTTGTATGCCTGTTATTGACAGAATTCTCTTTATCTCAGGTTATATTATACTGTTGCTGAAGTGAAAAAATACAAATATTTGAAAATATATGCAATTACATTCATGCATTCAACTGCTATGTTGTAACCTGTAGTATGTTTTGTCTGAACATTGCTTCTGGGATCAGTAATGATTTAGTTTACTAGATGCAATGTTGGCCTTCCTTCATTTCATTAATTGATAAAAAATTAAGGTGCAATTCAATAAAGCACTCATCTGAGAAGAGGCATTTAGAAAATAATACAATTAATCAAAGCACAGTCAATGGATAAAACTTTACTTTCACATTCATTCAGTGTATTACATCGGGCCCAAAATTGCTTTATTGTTATTTGTGACTGCAATTGTATATTTGTTTCCATGGATTTTATTGTTTTATTATGAGTCAGGGTATCTAAAGTTCACCTATGTGTAGTACATAATTTCCACGTTTCCTTATTACTTTACTGATTTATCATGAACAGTACTGTACTGTTTTTGGTAAAGCCGACTACTAATCAGACATTTATTTCACATAATATATTATGAGTCAAACATATTTCTGTCACTGGCATGTGATAGAGGTAGAGATGCACAGACCAGTTTGGGTGGTTTATAATTGGCAGCTCATTTTCTTACCTTATCATAGCTCATTTCATTAGAACATTTGGTGTTGGCATAACTTGGGCTGACCTGGATTCAAATCCACAATCTTCAGACATTAGAACTGAGCGTCACACACACTGAGCCTTCACACCAGCCTGTGGCACTGGGCAAGATACTAACATGTATTATACGGTGAACTATATTCATCACTTTGTAAATTTTCTTCTAGATCTGTGGTCCAATGCACCATGTTAGAAAAGATGGCCTGATATCTCATAAAATGATGAAAATGCCAAAGTCAGTAAGCTCATGTATTTATTTACAGTACAATACTTTACCGAGTTTTGACACTACCAGCAGCTATACGTATGTGGAAAACAAATTGTTTTTCCATAATAAAAAAGATGACAACAAAAAACATTGCTGCTATGACTCCTTACTGCTGCTGGTTCCTTACCAGACAATGAGAGTCCTAGAAGATTGAGAACCTTAGGATGCAAGGACCCTTCTCTGGTAACTCTGCCATTCGTGGCAACCTCAGACATTAACTGTGTTCGTGATCAGTCACCAAGTTAATCTCATTAACATTAAATACCTTGGCATCACATTAGCATGGTCAATTTTCATGCATTAATTACATTACTCTAATGAAGCGTAAACCAAGTAATTAAACTTTCCCAATTTTGTGTGGTTTTTAACATAAAGAAATGTGCACGTATCTTGAATGTAATTTGTTATTTAACAATGCAAATTAATGAGATTTGGTTGGCGTGTTGGCATGCCATTTGGTACTACTGGTATTACTATGGTGGCATTTTCAAGAGCTCAAATATTTATTTGTTTTAATTAAGTTTTTAATATAGGTTTTGTATAGCCTACAAGTAACCCCAGTATAATATTGACAATTTAGGGTAAACACAATATAATAACTGTCACACACAAGTCTATGTGGGTTTGTAACTTCTGATTTTTAGATATTTCTATTAAAATTAGAGCATTCTAATCTGATATTTGGTTTAAACTCTCAATCACTGGGAAATTAGATGCATCAGTTGAGAGTGTAATGTGCCTAAATCTAAAACTGGGATGTTATTACTTTCAGTTGATAAGATGTGAAATGTTTTCAGAGATATGCAATTTGTTGTTCTCCACTAATAACAGTATACTTTCTAAACAGCCCGGAGAACAGTGGATTACATTATTGAGTCAGCACTTGAGATATTGTTTATCCTGTAAATCATATCTTCTTGCTTCTAGAAATCAAAACAGCAATAACTTCTGGGAAAAGCAGGTATATCCATGCACCCACAGAAATATAGGGAACTCAATTAAAACCAGAGACTATATGAAAAATAGATACATAAATAATCTTTAAAAGCCTATACAATTATTTTTGTAGTGAAATTTTTAATTTGTGTGAATGTGAATACATTAGAGAGACTGTGAACATTCATCGCAAATGGTAATTTGGTTTTGTTGTCTCTCAATGTAATTGAAAGCTAAACAGTTCATCTCAAGAGTATTTTTGGTTGTTTTGTTTTTCCTGGCATAACAGTCATAAAAAAACAAAATGTCCCATTAACACCACTTCAGATCACAGTATACTTTGCTTTCTGGTATTTTTGTAGGCTGAACACTGCTATGCTTAATGAAGTGTACTTCGATATATACCGCAGTTGCCATAGTAACCCTTTAGGAACATGTATTTCAACTAATTAAGGATCTAATTAATAGGAAAAAAACAGACAAGCAAGAGGATACAAAACTCACTACAATAGTTCTGCCTTCCTAGATCACTGGGAATAAATGCATTCAAATATAATTCTGAAACGCACATAGGAGCTCAGTTCTGCTCCTGAAGACTTTCAAAATTGCATGCAGCTTTGCATAAGAATTGTACATAAACAACTAGATACAAAAAATAAATCAAGCATTTCCATGCTGTCTGTTTTTTGATAACCTGCTTACATAATCCCAAGGATTAATGTAGGTTTTTCTGTTGGGATCCTATAACCACTAATTGCTAGGCTAAAAGTTTTAAGAAGCAGCACCTTATTTTCAGAAGGGAAACATAACATGCCAGAAACTATGAGGGGCCATTCGATTCAAAATTAACAGAAAAAAGAAATCATATACCAAAGGGGATATGTCATATAGCAGAAAAAAATAATTCATATACCAAAATGGATATATCATACACCATATTTTTTCTACTATATGATATATCCAATTTGGTATACGATTTCTTTCTTCTGCTATATGACATATCCACTTTGGTATATGATTTCTTTTTTCTGTTAATTTTGAATCGAACGGCCCCTCATAATAAACATCAATTTTTATGTTTTAAAAATATATATATATATTTCTGGAATTGCATAATCTATATGTTTAAGTTAGTAGATAAATCTTTGATGTTTTACTTACCACACATTATTATTATTTTTTAAATCACAATGTCCTTGTGTAGTTGTGCTTGCAGATTTGACCAGCCTTTTTGGTTTCCTTAACTGCTTATTTAGATTAATAATATAGGTTTTACCAGCACTACCTGAACCCTGCAATTACATACAACAGCCTCTGTTTTGCAAGATTAAAAACTGCCAGTTACAAAATATGTAGAGTAACTTGGTCCATTTGGTCATTTCTTGGCCTTATGCTTGTTTCATGTTGTTGCCATTGAATATATGGTATTTGTTAGTAAGTAAAAACCACCATATCACAATGTAGGTTTAGTCATTGTAAAAGTCATCCTGTCACTATATTTGAAAGCTGCTGCCATTGTGGGAATGTATATTGAGTTTTATTTTTGCAGTTTGAGGTCAGTCTGATTTCTGTTTCCTTGCAACTCAATCTGCAAACTAAGTGGTATATAGATTTATTCTCTGTGAAAGCCACCATATATACAAATCAAAGCCAGAAAATAAAATAGTGTCTTAGTACATTAATGGTTTTGCACCTGGTGGTCTTCCTAACAAGTAAAATATACTATTTTCTGCTCATCAGGGACTCGTGTCTTGTTCTGTGCTTTTTTAATCTGAATCTTATTTTGAATTATTTCATCCATTTTACTGCATGTGTTTTGATAATAGTGAGACTTGGCAGAAAGCATGTTTTCAATCATTAGAGGAAACTGAGGGACAAAACAGACAAAACAAACAAGCGCATATATTTAAACCAGATTAAACCAGTTTAGGCACAGTCTGTAGGCCTGTGTTTTGGAGATGAGGGAAGATGAATTTTTTTAAGGTTTTGTTTTACTTTGAGGAAATTTGAAAAAAAAAAAAAAAAAAAAAACATTACAAACTGTGAAAAAATAAACTCTAAATTACAGGCACCTAATATGACATCAAAATCCTTTTAAAACAAAGAAAAAGAGCCCTCTTTACACTCGCTAAGCTCTGCATATCAAGAGCTATGAATCACTATTTCAAAGTGACTGACAGACATGGCTGCAAAGGGAACTCTTGTGATTGTCAGCTCCTATATAATGACCATCTTGTATTTTGTAGGACATCATACATTCATGGAGGAAAAAATACATCAGTCAATATTGGTATATATATACATTTATATATATTTTTTTTTAATTGAGCAGTAAATCCATACAAGATAAACAAAAGCTAACAATATCTTCTGGTCAACATTATACTGAGTTTGGGAAAAAAAAAAAACATGATTGTCACTCACTGTGCTTCACAAAAAGTACTCTTCATGAATAAATAATCAGATGAACTTAAAATATTTACAATATAAACAAATGAAAAAAGAGAAAAGCTTTGGATCCTTTTATTTAGACTTGACGTGAGCTTGTGTGGAATGCGCCGCCACTTCCTCCCTCAACAGAACGATAATTGTAGCAACTACAGCACAACAAATTAACACTTAGGATTGCAAGTTTGATGCCAGTTTAATTCAGAAATAACTACATATATGTCATACTGCTTGGTGTTAACATAAACATTAATAAGAAAGAAAATTATTAACATTACGCTATATTGCATTCCCCACAAAACGGAAATGACACTTAGCATCCAACAAGGATAAAGGCAGTAACCGAGGATCACAGGCAAAGAAATATATATTTTATTTTTTATTTTTATTTTTTTAAGTCTGACAAATGAACTGTAAATACATCACTGTGCTCCATAAAAATTTCAGCTAGCTATGATGGACAGTTGATTAGATGCGTTAACGGTAACAATTGTGTCCAACCAATTCTTGCTTTACAAGTTGAGCTGTGGTAATCAGCATGGAAAATGGGCAGTGCAAGCAGACTTGATTCGATACAGTTCTTTCAGCTCTTGTTGAAACGGCCAGATATAAACAGCAGTCTAAGGTTCTACCAGTGAGCGTCCTTCAAGTGCTCAACAACAACAGGGTTATTACGACTCCGTCCAGGTATGTGTGGCAAAGTAAAGAAGAGTCTCAAGGCAAGTTATCCAGAATTCAAGTATTCCAGCGCTACTTCATAGCAGAACTTGTATTGATCCTGGGAAACAAAACACAAACACAAAAATACATTAAGGCAAATCGTGTTATTGCAGCAGGACAATAATTTGAAGACTTTTAAGTGGTCAAAATAAACACTGACAACTGTCCAGTTCCAGGTACTGAACAAGCAGGTAAGTAAGCTCTGCTTCAAGTTATAGGAACACAGCTCCATAAAATATATCAAATGAAAAACAACTTGTAAAAAATGAAAGGGAAAGGAATAAAAATAAAACTGCATACGAGTAAGTCAACCATATTGGGCTTGTTGTTCCTCAGGGTCTTTACAGCGTGGAAAACATCGACTGAGCGTTGGTGCCGGAGCATCTCGCAGACGATGCTAATTGCACAAAATGTCCCACTGCGGCCCCCGCCATTCCTGTAAGGAGAGAAAAACCTGGCATGAGATTTACCAAGAAGTCTCCATATGCTCCCTTGTACTCATGTATTGTTAGCACTTCTTTTGTTTGACTGTGACTTCTCCTCTGCTCACCCTCCCTTCAGCACATCCCTAGGACTTGTACATCTCTGCACTTGTTACCTCAGTGTACTAGGATGTGTGCTTATTGTATTTTGTATTGATTGTAATACTGCACTTTTGTAACGCTTTAAATTGCTTCTTATGTAAACTGTAAGTCACCCAGGATAAGGACATCTGCTATGAAATAAGTAATAATCGTCAATAGGTTAAAATACAGTTTTTTATTTTTATTTTTTTTAATGTAGGAGAATGAGCACTTTTTTTCCAGATAAGCTTCAAGGGATATCTGTACCTACTACTATTCCTAGTGCACTACAGTGGTGTAAGGGTTAACAGATTTTCTTGATCGTTCTCTGTGGCAAAAAAATCAAGTTGGTTGACTTTTAGAACAGGTAGTGAAAAATGCCCAGTCAAAACAAATCCAGCAGATCACAAAGTCCAATCAATGGCTTTGCACAGCTTTGCTCTGTGTGAGTACAGGGGGCTGACCTGCTGGTGGTGCTGTTCCACCTCACTTCCCTACACTGGCAGCCTGGCACACACCAGCACAATACGTCTCGAAGCGGAGCACAAACATATTGCTGCTAATAAATAAAAAATAGAATGGGAACATTTTGAAAAGAGTAATTAGCGATTACAGCAGCGAGCAAAATGTTGCAGTGCTCTTTATTGAAACTCGAGATAATGTGAAATGCCACTTCAAGTTTAAACAAGGGGTCTCAGTTTCACTGCCTGGCGCGTTGAGAGAGAACGGCCTTAATCACAGCAGTTCAGGGAGTCCCTGCGCCTATGAGACGGGCTCATTCTTGTGCTCCCTCTTTACACAATACCTGCACTTTAAACCTTAAGGTTTTCATTCATTTTTTAAAATTATTTCATTTACTCTCTAAATGTGAAAAGTTTACATCATGACTATGTATGATTCTGTTTTAAATAGAAAACATGCTTTTTAGTCTGTTGGAGTGGTCACTGTTCAAATCACCACTTTAATTCCTATAAGCACCACACTTTAGACTAGAAACAGTGCCAAAATGGGCTATCGATTTTAAGATTCTATTTAGATAGTAGTTTACTCATACATTAGTTTCAATTTTCTCTCTTTTGCTTTTCAAAGCATTTTTTTTCACCATATGATAATAAATATTAATGTGCACATGAAGCACTTCCACAGTTAAAGAAAACAGGATTTCAACAGCTTGGGTTCTGATTGCTGGCATTGTTTAAAACAATAGATCTGATTACCCAGTTCTGTCATTCTTTAACAGACAAGGAAAAGAGATGCAAGCTCACTTACGGGACCTCGTCCACTTAATGGTGGTAAATGACCAGCGATAGCGTGTGACAGAGAAGCCATACTGAGCACAGAAATGAAGCAGTGGCAGCTCCTTTCACTAAGCTAATTATTGCCACAAATAAAGTGAGCTAAATGATTCATTAGCAATTTGTCACTGGGCCGAATTCTATATGCAGAATTATTCACACGGTTTACATGTACTTTATTCTCCTGTATTTCACATCCACTAGTTGACAGACATGAGAATTACCCTAGAAAGGAGCACAGAGTACAATAACTGTAATAAAATAATTAAAAAGCATGAACATAGCAACCCTCTGGTCTGGAACAACCAGGGAATTTATATCCGCACTTTGCTAAGGTATTGTAGTTTACATTTGGATGCTACAGTGCTTCGTTTTAAATTAAGGTAAATGAAAACAAGTAGATGGAATAAGATGACAAAACAAGAAATCCATTCAAATTGGTCCCTATAAATACCACTTAAAATACCTTATTGATTACTTAATACTGGCTCTCAGACTTGTTCAGATTGTACATTGTACACGTATAAATATAGTTTGAAAGAGGAATCAAAGAAAATCAGACACTGTGCTAGATAAATATGTTCCCAGAATCCAAACAATCCTGGGTGTTTCTTGTACAAATTCAGAGCAACTGTTTGTGGTAATGAATACAGGCCAGCATGGGGCAGTATCCTGCTATTAGAAAGTAATGAGAGCTTTAAAAGTGATCGAGCTGAACTCTGAATTATCAAGGAAGCAAATTGACAAGTTTTATCAGGCTTTCACACGGAAGAACCTCCTGTGTCTAAACTAATCGTAGCTCCCTTGCCAGAACCCAAGAGACACTTACAGACAGTGCACCACGGTCCTGCCCTCTCCTCCGTCGTACTCCTCCTGCCATTTCTCCACTTGGCGAATGAGCTTCAGGAAGGAGCGCTTTGACACGGGTGTGTCCCTGTACATGGGCCACCCCAGGAACTGGAACTGCTGCACCATCCGGTACCCATCTTGAGGCTGCAGGGTGGACAGGCACACAGGACTCCTGTTACCCACAGAGCTGAACCCCCACTTACACACAAAATCTTAAAAGATCCCAGTGTTGCATGTATATATAGTCATAATGCCACAAATATCAGTGTTTGTAAATGGACCAAATTCTTTGCTCAAGTTAGCCTTTTTTCTTCTATTACAGTGCTTAGTAGACCTTCCACATCCCTTCTAAATATATCAATAATATTTTATGTATTTCAATGGTAAATTGGACATTCGTAGACAATAGCTTACTCTTGCGGCATTGTAAATTCTGAATATTCGGCTGATGATATCTTCTTCTAAGTCCGCTGATACGAATTCGACCTGGATGGGCCCGTGTCTGTGCACACCGTTCTCAGGCCAGTACTGAGGACAGAGCTGTTAAAAACACAAAAAAAACAGGAACAAACACAATCAAAAGTCAAGTTAAAGTGGTTACAATGACGGTTATAATCATGTTTTTGTTAGAAATGTCAATATGTTGCAATTCTGTGCTTTATATAGGTCTTTTATTTATTCCTGCCTTCTAAGAGCCATTTTCTCTGGATTTCAATGCTCTTTATGTATAGTGCTTTTACAAGAAAAACATTCTGTATTTTTATGTAGCAGAATGCGTGATCAAAAGTTACTCTGAAGGAAGCTTTTCATTTCCCCCCGTTTCTTATTGACTTTCTACCATTGTTACATTCCTCGGCTGTTGGAAAGGGAGCTCTTGGGAAAATCCTTCCATGCGGCTTCTTTATGTTTGGATAAAAAAAAATATGAAAATCTCTACCTCCTACATAGGAGACAGGAGTCATACAAAGCGCTTACAAATACACACACACAGAAACACATAAACATCATTTAAATCAATTTATCTACAGAATACAGAAATGACACGTGTGCTAGACCTTAAATCGGTTGCAATGGGAAAAATGCAATGCTGAGCTCATGCAGCAGTCTATCTGGTGTTCTGGTTACAGTCAGAATTGGGAATGAAAAGCTCCCCTCTCTCAGGAGTCAGCAATGGGACCCCGTGCTGCGGTAACTCTGCTTTAATCCAGAGGCTGTCTGACAGTGCCCAAGGCCAAGAGACTCACAGTCATTGTCATGAACTCATTGTCCTTTATTGGCATGTTTCTCTTACCTGTGCTGGATCCACATCATTCAGCATTACTATTGATGTACAGTGATAGTCTAAAACCAGCCTCCAGAAATCTTTCACTGTGTTTGGCAAAGGATGCTGGGTAACTATGAACGCAGATGGTTGCTTATAGCTCTGTAAAACAAAAGGAAGACAAATTACAAACACTTCCCAACTAAACAATAGTGTGGCCTTTTGAGGATTTCTATTCGAAGTGGCTCACTGACAATGGAACTAAACTGCAGTCAGGAAACGATCATCATGTTTCATTGCGAGATTGTTGTCTTTGTCTTTATTGTCACAATATACACAGGCATGAGCTAAATGTTTACACACAGAGTCCAAAGTCCAAGTAATTATATTTTCTTTTGTTAACTTCAATCTGAAAGGGCTCTACAACTCACTCTGTAGCTATCCTATCTTTCAAACTTTCTAAAGCAGCTTCCTGTTTTTTTGTTTCAATTTGTAAGCACAAAAATACTAATTCTCACATTTGGTTTTATTGACATGATAATTAGTGGAATTGTGAAAACCATGAGGTTCTGGTAAGCTTAGTATTGTTAGCCTGTGAGTTCATATAAGTTTGAAATTACATATTGCATATAAAACTAAACGTACAGAGGAGCTATTATTACAGTAATGGATGATCACGTATAATCCAGGATTGAACCACATGGTGTTTGAGAAATGCTGAATATCTGAATTTGATACAGCTCTTCTAAGTGGAAGAAAATACGTCACCATAGACATAACTGATAATCCGCTGACCACAGTCTACACCTCAGTCGCACAGAGGACTAGACAGACATATTGACAGCCTGTGGGAATGAGTCCTTTCTGCTGTGATATACATTTGCTCTGGCATCAAAATGGCTTTTTAGATGCTTGGTGAGTACAGCAAAGATTTTCTATTATTATTTTTTTAATTAAAAAAGGTCTATGCTGACAGACTATGGCTGCCTTTATATTTGTATTTTACTAAAATAATCCAAATATAAGCTTGAATATTTGCATAGGAAGGTTTTGTTTAAAGGATTGAATTAGATTTTCCTCTTGCCTGAACTTTTTAGTTTTTCAAGTCCATTGTATTGTATACATTTTTCCTTGGCTTGAACAAAGATTAAATGAAATAACATCTTTATAGATAACACCTGATACATTAATCAGGCTGTATATTTAATTAAGGATAATATGCATTGGGACTGTACCTTGCTCTGTATTTGCATATGTACTTTGCTAATTGTGCAATGGATGAAAAACACAGTGAGATGCTGTAACACTGCATCTATGTGGAGTAATAAACCATCATTAACATTCAAAATCACTTTCAGCATTTTGTCCTCTATTTTGTGGAACTATGCAAAGTGCACTGTGGAGCATAACAGGGAATTCAAACAGTAAAAAAACTAAATACAGAAATGTTATCTGAAGCTGAGAGTATATCGTTTTACACAGATGTGTAAAGCTGTCTAGTATCTACAAGTGTTGTTGACTTTCAGTGCTGGCAGATCAATTTTTGTTATCCTGTAATTGGGGAAAAAACAGACTGACTCACATAATTATGCTCCAGAAATTGCCCTTTTCTGTGCACCTGATGGGTGTTGCACTGTTTACTAATCCTTTTTGACAGTGAAATGGTTAAGAGCATTCTTGTCCATATCAATGAAATACATTGGCAAGCACAGAGCATGTTTATCAGAAGTTCAAATTAAAATACAAACGGTGCCACAATGGGGAGGTAATGATGTTAGGCTGTGAAGCACCCTTTGGAAGTGCTCTTATTTATTGGCTGGAAATTGGGTTCCCAGCCAAGTGCTCAGTTCAAACATGATACATTTCATTCTGCATACACTGTACAATTTACAGCATGTATAAGCACCAGGGGAGAGCACATAAAAAGGTAACTCACATCCATAAGTGCTGCATTGATGTAATTACTACTTTCTCCATCTATGGTAATGAGGAAAGGCAGACATCGATCTGGAGGCAGGACGTCCATGCACCGATTCTTCTCGTGATTGCGTGGCAGCAATGCTATACTGCAGTCCTCCACTCGTAACGTTGGCGTTACCATGTTTAGCGTCTAGCAGGGCACAAGACACAATCACACTTTAGATGCTGTCCTTTCTCTGCTGATGCAATGATTCTGCTTTATCAACAGTGACAGCAGAGGGTCCCTTACACCAGTGCTGTTTACCACACGCTGAGGCAACACGTTTAAATTTCAATACAATACAATACAATACAATACAATAAAAATTTCAACAATACAGAGCGTTCGAGTACTTTGCAAGGCTGTCATTCATGCCGATAGACCACTAACAGGGGTGTCATTTTGAAAGGGTCGTTACCAAAACTCCACCACAGGTCCCCCAAATGGCTCCAAGTGAGAAAGAGATCAAAGACAGGACCTCTAAATAGGTTTATATGACCGCTGCACATGTTTTGTGTTTAGTTGCTGAATAAGTCACATGATGTTACCAACCAGACCTCAACATGATGTGACCCCCCCACTAATTGACCAGAGTCCATTTGAAAGGGCTGAGGGCTGCATGCCTTCTTTGCCTGTGCCGTGAACATTGTGACATTAAAATGACGCCCCTGATCACATTATTTTAAAGCTTTATAACCTTCTTGTTTGCAGTCTACAATTTATAAATAAGGGAACAATGTAAAGTATAGAAGTCCTCATGGTAAAATCTAAAGAAAGGGTTGTCTTCACACACTTACCCTGAACTCTTCTTTGATCTGGCTGGAGTTGGTTTGTGGGTCCAGTCTGTTCATTTCATAATAGACAGACCTGAGCTGAGAGGCAGGAATGGTGGTGTCTCCACAGAGACAGGCTTCTAAGATGGCATCGTGGATGAACACATATTGCTCCTAGGGAAGCACACAAAGAGGCAGAGAAATTAGACATTTAAGGTTCACAATTTGTTCATAAACATGCAGAATTAAACTTGAAACCCTACTTTACCGTATATGTAAATATTTAAGCGCGACAAATTTTGAAAACCTTTCTATTTTTCACTCTCTTGCGAGGAGAAATTTTAGAGGATGGTGCACAGGAAAATAAAATTAAAATAAAATAAGAGTCCGGGTTGTATTGTGTGTTGGAATGTGTTCATTAACTGTCTCACACACAGTGACTTGATGAGGCTCTTGGTGATGTTTACTTTCACAATGATATTCAGTGGCACTATAAATTATGTGAGTATTTATTTTTTGCAAGGACTGTAGTCAGTTGGCGATTGTTAATACATTAAAATTGCCATTATTACCCGTATTTGCCTATACACTATATATCATAATTCCTTGTACTTTTAGAGTAACATTGTTACTGCTTCTCCTTCAAGCAATAGATAATTGAAGTGTGTTTACGAATATGGGTTTTCTTGTTCTTCTCAATCTAATCTTTTCTTGAAGAGACTTGGGCTGAATTACTTGATGAGAATCATTTATGATGTGACATTTTGAAAACATTTCCCTCTGTCACATGTAACAAAACTCTTTGGCATAGAGGTCAATGGTTTTCAGGTTAGATGGTTGTGATGCCACCTGAGAATTTTTGTTTGAGATTGAAATACAGAATAAATGCATAGCATTATATTGGTTAAATTACCTCATCTCATTGCTGTTATTAAGAACGTATGCCTTCACTGACAAAATAAAGTAATTAAAATACAATTGCACAAGCTTCATATACTAGAATAAAACCAAAACAATTCCACAGGACTAGGAGGACCAATGCCCTTGTTGTTTTTGTCACTATGAAAAAAAAAAAAAATGTCCGAAGGGGAGAAAAACACTTCCACTTCAAAGGTCAACGAATCCGAAAAAGATAATTCAAAGCGACATCTAAATTCTGATTGTTCAAATGACAGTTCAGTAACTACTAATGAAAACAATGTAAAGCCTTTGATAAACTATGCTCAAAAAAGGGGAGAACAGCAGTGGATCAATATAGGCTGATTGTGATGATATTAATTGTTTATGTATATAATTTAGCACCTATTTTGAAAATATTTGAATATACTTCTTAATGAGAGCCTTGACATTGAGTATATGTCTGGATTACCTCTGTTTGGACCATGTTCACTCTCCGTGAGCGCAGCTCTCTCACGCAGTTGTAGATATCTACTACACCTTCCCTTTCAGCCATGTCCAGCATGATGTCAATAACAATGAAGCACCCAGTTCTTCCTGCTCCAGCACTGATAGAGGAGATAATACACACAGGCTGTCAGAGAGCATCTATCTCTGAGCAGTTTCCTTCTAAAGATGCAGCTCCAGAAGACAAACCAAGATTCCCTGATTACATACATTTGTGTCTCACTCAGTTTTCTGTTATGTATAATAAAAGTGTATTTTTAATAAATTAATTATTGGTAAGTCAAGCTATGAAGGTGATTTAATATGGAAACTAAAGGCACAATTTGAAGAGATATGCCAAGTACCACAATACCTCTCATCTCAGAAGAAATATATTTAGTGTTTCAACAGTCAAATATTGCTTTTTTCTAAACATTTTCTATTTAAAATCTTATGAGCATTGTGTGTGATAGTGTAATGTTTATACCTGCAGTGTATAACCATAGGCCCCGCATTGGCTGGGCTCTTAGACTTCACTCTGCGCACAAACCCAAGCAGCCCGGTTGCATGGTAGGGGACACCATGGTCAGGCCAGCCTGTGAAGTGAAACTGCCTGATCTCTCGGATCTCATGTGCTCCTCTCTTTAACAGGAAACAAAATAAAACACAAAACAGGAAACGGACAGTTATGGCACTGTGCTCATTTTGGAACAGGTAGAAAATGGGTATGTATCAGTCACGGCAGATGAAATAAAGTATTCATGTGGACACGCCTCCAAAATAACATCCAGATTCTCATGGCTTCCCAAAATCCACTGATTTAAACCGTTCAAGGTTTATTTACTTAAAAAAAAACAAAAAAAAAAACGACCCAATGGAAAGCTATGAATGCCGCTTAATACAAAATCAATAATGCACCATCTGCTTCTAAAGATAACCCTTGTTATCAGAGTTGGGGTACATAGAATATTATTAACTTAAATTTTGCTTGGATAGACTGGATCCATAGTGCATGGGGGAACAGTTTCCATTTAGTTAGCATCAGAAAAGGTGGTTTGTTATCCACAGAGTATGATGAGTAACATTTGTTCTTTAAAAGAAAATCTATGAGATTAATTCCACTTTAAATCCATTATTTTTTTTAATCAAAAAATTAAATAGCCCACACCTCAGTAAGAAACAAGCTTATTTAGAGTGATTTCATGGTTATGTGTGTGGCCCTGCACTTGATAAGTGAAATGGCCGCAGAGCTCACACCCAGGCTGACTGACCAGCACGCATGCTGGGCCATCTCTTACACTCAGTATGCGGTCAGTGAATCAGACACTTCCAATTGACACCCATGCGCCTAATTAAAGGTCAGGAAGGGTGGGGATAGTAGTTCCCATAGCTTCCTTAGGCTCTTGTGAAGTCAATGTGTCATTTAACAATTCTGAACACTTTTCCTTTCCTTTCCTTTGGTTTGAACCCATACAATTCTGCTAGTTTATGGCTCTTGTACTTCATTTCTAATAATCCTAGTTTTGGTTTCAATTTCTTGTTCCTCTAACTTCAATAAGAATCTGGACCCAGATGTACACTGAACCTAGCACTGGCCAACCTGTCACAATATAATTCAACAGCCTTAAAATGTGAAGTATTTTTACATTGTTTACTCAGTTGCGTGTTGTGGGCAGTGAGAAGGGATGAGCTTATTAGACCTTTGCTGGAGTTGTGGTTGCGCATGACAGAGAAGAGATAAGTACATGTTTTACGTATATATTCTCCTGTGCCCTCTGCTGATATTTGTGGCGGAGGATCTCTCTAACACTTATCAGATGTATCCCACTTAGTGTCTTAGATTTGCTGTGGCCTGCCTGCAGATCAAACAGTTTTGAGGTGGAGTCTTCAGTTCTATGAAAAGGACGGAAGCTTACCTTTTCCACTGCAAATGTCCTTATGACATATTCAGATAGCAGCTGTGTTTCTATGAGTGTCACTTTGATATCTCTGTAGATCTCTGTATCATCAGGCCAGTACTTGCAGCACTTCACCTTTAAGATAAAACAGACCCAAATAAAGATGTAAAATGCAGAAAAACAACTTTGTTTACGTGTCTTTGTCAGAAACATTTCACAACACCTTTGATCTTGGCAAATCCTGATTGCATTCATGTTAATATCAATTATGTCCCGAATGAAAGGAATGAAAATATGTAGTTTCTATATTAAACATGCACAGCAGTAATTTCAGCAGAAAAAAACAAACTGATGTCTTAGATGTCTTACAAAGCAAACACCACAAAATAAAACATAAGTTATATATGGGACACATTTTAGATAACTAAATATATGCCTTATAATATAAGTGAATATAAAAATAAAACATGCTTCATTGTTTTATGTAACAAATGCAACTGAAGATCCTAGTAGCAAATAACCTAAATAATAGCTAACCTTTGTAACTAGTTTTCCCAGTACTAACTATGCCCCTCATCATGGATCTCATTAAAGGTTATACCCCTACAGCAAAGACATCCAAAATGTCAAGAACAGTGTTTCTCTAGTCATACTCGGTGCCAGAGTGCCGACACATTTTCTTTGATAAATATCTACAAGTGAATTCATGGACTTTTCGATTTCAAGATAAACTCTAAAACAACCACATGCTATTATGCTCTCTCTCTTTATCTAATGATTTGCATTTTGTTTTACTGCCCCCTCAATTACTTGGTATTTGTTCTACCAACCTTTCTTCGTCTATCTACCCTGCTCTGCTTCGAGTCTGTCTTTGCTGTTTTGTTGGAGTAGACCCTCTGTACTGTATTTCCCTAGGTCCTCTCTTCATCCACGTCCAATTTACATTTTCAACTAATCCTTATTCAGGTTTAATTTTTCAGTGTCAATACACCCTCATGCAAAATTCTAAAGACCAAAAGTATCAGGTTTTGAATAATGTAAAGATTAAAGGTAATAATGTAGACATTTTCCAAATATTTAATTTATATATTTCCAATACAATGTGTTCACAAACTACACCATAGAGGGGCAATGTAAAAAGTCAACAGAATGTCTTCCCTCATTAAAAAACAACCTTGGAAGCAGATCTTTCCCAGAGAAGACAAATATTGATTCAATCAATGGTGTCATGGTAAAAAAAAAAAAAAATGGAGTGGAGAGATTTTCTTTTATCTTACCGAGTTATAATATCTTTTGCTTCCTGGCTCAGATAAAACAGAATCCAGATTAATGTGCTTATCTCCCCCTACGCTCTCTGTATCCTTTCAGAGTATGGACTAGTGCTGTCCAGCCCCAGGCAGTTCATACACAGACAGCAGCAGCTGGATGAACAGACACGGCAAGTCCACTTATCTTGCAAACTTTAGTACGACTCACACTAGACAGGTGTGTGTCATTTAACTGCAGAAAATAAAAATACTGGAAAGTCACAGAAACTCCTGGAAAAGTGGATGTAAATATGAAAACCTGTGAGTATAGGTTCGGTTTAAAAGAAGACTGAATGAAAAAAGCAACATTCGTAACCTAAGAATGTACAGCCAGCAAAGCAGCAATTAATACCTAATATTATTAAGGTTAATCCTCATATTTATTAATTGATTTCTCATTCTCATGATTGGTCTAGGGGGGGACCTTGGCTGGTGACAGGTTAATTCAATTCTCCCCTTACAGAAAAGGTCCCTTTTATTCAACATTCACAACATGTGAAAGAAAGCACCAGTGAAATATTGTTTTAGGTACACATCGCATTCAATTAAATTAAAAGTATAGCTACACATTCAAGCATTCTGATTGCCAGAGCATTTTCATTTCTCGCTGGTTCATGTAGATGCTGTGAATTTGGCCTTGCATTCCAGAAGTGTCTGTAAATACATTTCTCACTTATTGATGTTGTTTATATATATTTTTTTCATTAAAGCCAGGTGGCTTCCCAATAACTTTGTCATTTATTCTTCCTCTTCCTATTACACCACTCCTTTCTTCTCCAGGGACAGTGTACAATGGGGCTTTTGAATTCAAACTTGTCCCCATTCTTCACTCCTGTCATACAGGAGAGATTCATTGGAGGACAATTCATTCATTGTAAACGTGTTCCTGAATTCAATGCAGAACTGAAATCATACGTTCTACAGTAAGCAGCATTCAGATGGTAAAGCTGAAGAAATACATTCTGAACTAACTGTCTACTGAGAATGAGTCCACCTTTCAAAATGAAAACATTTTCTCTGAGCAATTGTATGTATTATTGTACTTTTTTTTTAATACTAAAAAAGTAAAAACAGTCTTTCCATATGTATAATCTAAATATTAAAGCTTTTAATACTAGATTTAACAGATTAACTGGAAAAAGCAGTGTTTATTTTTAAAATGTATTTTATACTCAACATAATAACTATAAATAATATATACACACACACACACGCATCCTGCAAAATTTGAAATCACCAAGTCTACTGACTGCTTTCATAGCAAGAACCATAACTGCTGGTGGAAATGTGATTTTCATACCTGGTCCCACTTCTAGTAAGAAACAGAATTTCAGAAGGCAGTGCTCAAACTAGTAAGCAAGATGATAGATACTATTTTCTGAATAAACCACCTATTCATCAATTATAAATCTTACAGGTTATGGCAATTAAACTGTAAACTGTCGATGCCTCAATATGATTTTAAATGACTTGTCCCATTGTCATACAAATTTTAAACAAACAAAACAAAATTTAATAAACAAAAATGGCTTAACGCGTTTAATGAGAATTTGCTTAAATAAACATTGCAGTCTCCCAAAGGAATTCTCCAGGTTTCTCTCTAAAAAGGTTGGCAGATGGATGAGTTCGATAGCACAGAGATAGTTTCTAATCCCCACATAAACAGTGCTAATGTGAGCGACTGTGCGACAGGCTGACTGACACAGAGCAGGCAAGATCTTGAGCGGATTGTGCACAGGCGGGGGACGGTCACACCGGTCCACACTGACCACGCAGGCGGTGACACGCCAGGTGTGTGAGGGGAGGTGGGGCCGGGAGAGACAGGACCAGGGCTCAGAGCTGCCTGGGCTTTGGATTAAAGCAGCGGCATTTGGATAGTGACAGG